>NC_089216.1:6870457-7170457 GCF_963930695.1 Labrus bergylta | reverse complement strand
TGAAAAAGGCGCCCTCTGGTGGACGTCTTTGCCAGTGTTCCTCTTTAGCTTTCACTTTCACTTTTGCCCTGACTCTGGCCAGACACTCAACACGTCGTCTCAACACGTTGTGAAGTTCTCCTGGATGTTAATCCTTCCCAATTTGTCATTTGCCAATGTGAAGTGCGTCTAGCGCAAGTGAGTTAAAGGGTTGAGAATATATGTTTTATCTTTGCTAGAGTATTTGTCAATACTTTATATATATTTTGCCTGTTAAGTTAATGGAGCACAGGTTTGTTTTGGCTCACTGGTTATATATTAGCAGCTAACTGTATAATCTTCGTCAAAGATGAGAATACATGTGTTCTGTGTGACTGTGGCAATATACTGTAGTTCAGTTATTGATTATTAGGTGACGTTTTTGATAAGGAAATGTGCCGAATGGCGGCATTGTAGCCATTTCTGTTCGTTAATTAACAGGACATGCACATGGCATTAAGATAGGTAGTCACGGTGAATTATGACCAGTAGAGGGCAATTGCCTTACTGATGTAAATGAATAAGCTATTTTGATATGCTCAGAAGCCTGTCATACAATGTCTTTGCTGTGAACTGTATCTGTTAGTGAAGAAGTCTGTTTATACTTACCTGTTTTGTGTATACTTTATGCAGAACCACTGATTCATCAGAGAACAGGATTCATGCGGCTGTGGTGGTGGTGGTAACGAATAAACAAAGTGGAATTAAAGACGTGTGGTTCTTACCGATCACCTGCAGCGAGTTCTACACAATAAGATCCAGCATAGTTAAGCAGGAAAGCTACAGCTTTCTCACAAGTGGTCCTTCGAGCCGGATCCTGGAGCCCACTGCAGAAAAAAATGTCTACCCATGCAGATATGGAACATGACACACGTGTCAGGAGACAGACTTCCCTCCCCGTGTATCTCAATGATTACATCCTATCTGATGTTCCATGCAGATCATTGTTACCACCCACAATACCACCTGTTTCATCTGCACCGGTACTAGAGGAAGAGGAGCTAGACAGTATAGCTGTCTCACACTCTGCATCCCCAGTCAGTCAGGAGCACCACAGCCCCCTGTGGACGATAACTGAGAAATGGGATTCTTCAGGTGCAACATGGGAGAAAGAGTGTCAGAGGCTTCAGGGAACAAGATTCAAGATTCAGATTTTAATTTGTCACATGCTCATACAGATGTGCAGTGAATGTAAGGACTGTTCCGCAAGGCCATGCAATAAACACTCAAATTACTAATACACATATAATAATAATAATAATAATAATAACTTTATTTATATAGCACCTTTTAAAAACACAGGTTCACAAAGTGCTTTGACAAACAGCAAAAACAAAAATATATACAGTAAAATAGAAATATAATGTAAAAAAAAAAAATTATTTGAATATACAAAATATAAAATATAGAGTAATGTAAACAGTGTAAAGTGTCAGTGTGTAAAGTGTCCAGGGTCCAGTAAAATAGAATATAATGTAAAAATTAAAAAAAATAATATTTTGAATGTACAAAATATAAAATATAGAATAATGTAAACAGTGTAAAGTGTCAGTGTGTAAAGTGTCCAGGGTCCAGTAAAATAGAATATAATGTAAAAATTAAAAAAAGAAATATTTGAATGTACAAAATGTAAAATATAGAATAATGTAACAGTGTAAAGTGTCAGTGTGTAAAGTGTCCAGGGTAAAATGTGCAGATTGGAATGTGTGGTGTGTGTGCATCATGTAGTCACAGTTCTGTTTTGTTTTTAACTGAGGAGAGTGGAGTTAACAGTCCGGACAGCCTGAGGAAAGAAGCTCTTCCTGAGTCTGTCTGTGTTCACCTTGATGTGGCGAAGGCGCCTGCCAGAGGGTAGCCATGTAAACAGTCTGTTACCTGGGTGGTGGGGATCACTCATGATCCTCTTTGCCCTGGCTGTGCTCCTCCTTGTAAAGATGTCCTGGAGGGTGGGGAGTGTTGTACCCATGGTACGCTCTGCTCACTTCAGCACCCTCTGCAGGGCTCTTCGGTCACGTACAGTGCTGTTCCCGTACCACTGGGTGATGTTTCCAGTCAGCACACTCACCACCGCTCCGGAATAAAAAGTCTTCAGGACCTTCACAGAGACTTTGAATTTCCTCAGCTGTCTGAGGCGCTGCCTCACCCTCTTCACCTGACCGTTTATGTGGGTTGTCCATGTTAAATCCTCAGAGATGTGCACCCCCAGGTACTTGAAGCTGCACACCTTGTCCACCAGTGTCCCATCAAGTCTCAGTGGGGTGTAATCCCTCTGCTGTCCTCTCCTGAAGTCCACAATCAGCTCCTTGGTTTTGCTGACGTTCAGGAGCAGGTTGTTGTCCTGGCACCACTGTGACAAGTTTCCAACCTCCCCTGTATACGCCTGCTCATCATTGTTGCTGATGCGACCAACAACCACCGTGTCATCTGCAAATTTCACGATGATGTTGGAGCTGCTTGTGGCCACACAGTCATGTGTGTACAGGATGAAGAGCAGGGGGCTGAGGACACAGCCCTGTGGTGCTCCGTTGTTGAGGGTGCAGGGGCTGGAGGTGTGTCTGCCCACTCTGACCACCTGGGATCTGTTTGTCAGGAAGTCCAGGATCCAAGCACACAGGGAGGTGTTAAGTCCGAGGTTGATCAGCTTGGAATGGAGGTGGGCGGGGACTATGGTGTTGAAAGCTGAACTAAAATCAATGAACAGCAGTCTCACATAGTCCCCCTTCCTTCTGTCCAGATGGGTGAGGGTGGTGTGCAGTACCTGGGAGACAGCATCATCTGTGTATCTGTTCAGTCTGTATGCGAACTGAAGTGGATCCAGAGGGAGCAAGGAGCAGATTTGCATCTTGATGAGTCTCTCAAAGCACTTCATCACTTCTGAGGTGAGTGCTACTGGGCGATAGTCATTAAGGCAAGCTGGAGAGGCATTCTTCGGTACAGGGACAATAATGGCTTTTTTCAGGCATGTGGGGACCACAGACTGACTCAGGGAGAGGTTGAAGATGGTGGTAAACACTGGAGCTAACAGGTCGGCACAGGATTTCAGCACTCTGCCAGAAATACCATCTGGCCCAGCAGCCTTCCTGGTGTTTACCTTTCTCAGTGTCCTCCTCACGTCGTGCTCTGACACAGTGAGCGGGTGCGAGTGTGCCGCTCCGGCCTCGGAGATCCTGCTGGCTGCATCAGTTGGCATGCTAATGTTAGCGGTGCTAGCGCTAGCCTCGAATCACGCATAAAAGTTCGTCAGCCAGAGCGGCGTCTGCACTCACCGAGACATGGGCTTTTTTCCTGTAGTCAGTAATTGTCTGCAGTCCTTGCCACAAGCTCCTTGAATCACGCTGCTGGAACTGTGATTCCACTTTGTCCCTGTACCTCCGCTTAGCGTCTTTCACTGCTCGTCTCAGTCTGTGAGACGCCGCTTTGTATTCCTCCGTCCTGCCGGTGAGAAGTGACGAGTTGTATGAAGCGGTCCGTTCGTTCACAGCGGTGTGGATAGATTTATCCACCCATGGCTTCTGGTTCGGGAAAATCCGGACAGACACCATGGGAACGGCGTCGTCTACCAGCGTTGCTATGAAGTCCGTCACAACTTCCGTAAACTCGTCTACGTCACTCGAGCTGCATTGGAACATGCCCCAGTCGACGTCATCCAGAGCGTCTCACAGCGTAACCTCTGATTGGTCGTTCCAGCGCCCAACCTGCCTCATCACCATCTTTTCACGTACAATCGTCTGTTTGTACCTTGGCAAAAGGTAAATGGCGGAATGGTCTGATTTACCCAGTGGGGGCAGGGAAATCGCCTTGTAGCCCTCTTTGAATGGTGTGTAGCAATGATCCAGTGTATTGTTGCCCCTGGTGGCTCAAGTGACGCGTTGGAAAAAGTTCGGCATAACTTTCTTCAGGTTCGCCTTGTTAAAATCCCCAGCCACGATGAGGGCAGCGTTCAGATGTTTGTTTTGGTGCCAGCACAGCACGTCATGCAGGTCCGATGAAGCTGTGTCCATGTCCGCTTGTGGTGGGATGTAAACAGATGTAGCGATGACCGAAGTGAATTCCCGGGGGAGGTGAAATGACGGCACAGGATGGTTAGGTGCTCCAGATGTGGCGAGCAGGAGTTGGAGAGAGTTTTAATGTTTTGTGGGTTACACCAGCTGTTGTTGGTCATAAAACAAACCCCTCCACCCTTTGACTTGCCAGAGTCCTCCGTCCTGTCCTTGCGAAACACAGAGAACGAGTCCGATGGCATGATGGCTTGATGGCTTGATCCGGCACCACAGGAGTGAACCATGTTTCCGTCAGGCAGATGATGTTACAGTCCCTCATGTCCCGTTGGTATTTTACCCGACCCCTCAGATCATCCATCTTGTTATCCAGGGACTGGACGTTGGCAAGAAGGATGATTGGCAGGGGTGGGCGGTGGGCCTGAGTTCTTAGCCTGTTTCGGACACCACCTCGTCTTCCGCGATGCTTTTTCCTCCTTCGGCTATTGTTCCCGTCCTGTGTTGTGTTACGCAGGAATTCGACCGGCAACCACTGATCATCGTTGGAAACTGTGTTTGTGACCAGTCTCTTTATGTCCAAAAGCATATTTCGGTCATAAGTTATCTTTGCTGAAAGAGCTGATGTAAAAAAGTTCACAAAAACAACATAAATAAAGAAAAAAAACACACAGCCTCAGCAGAGCAACCCGGACGGCGTCTGGACACGGCCGCACCATCTTGGAGAATCTTCTAGAGAGTCTTCTAGTATCCATGCTTCTAGTGTCTTCTAGTATCCATGCAGCAGCTCAGACTACAGAATGAGCAGCTCAGAGCCCAGAGTGGGCACAGTGATTAAAGGTTGGAGCAGCGCCAGCAACGGAACACTGCTGAAGCAGTGCAACCTCAAATAGAGGTCCAGCACTTAGGTGGCCCCAAGCCACAACTCCAACGACCTACCTTCCATCAGGAAAGAGAGACACGTCATTCCAGTCCATTGGCCAGGCATCCTGACTACGACCTGGAACATGAACAGCCTCCAGATAGACATCGCCACCATTCATTTGGAGACGACCACTCAATCCGTCATCCACCTCATTCCAGAAGAGATGAACGTGGTTATAGTCCAGAGCCAAGCAGGAGTCGGACAGAGCGTCGTCATTCTCCAAGGCGCCATGTCAATTCCAGAGAGCGCTATTTTTCAGATTGGCTTCAACCCCTTCACAAGAGCAGACATGTTTCACGTCATCTGGATTATCCTACCGAAAGGGATTATTCTCCTGAGAGGTATAGGTACTCACCTGAGCGTCATCACTCCAGACACAGGGCATTGAGTCCACCTTGGGGTCAGGAACGGACATATCGGGGTCCTACGCCTACAATCCCGGACTTCATCCACCCTAACCCAAGAGAGTTTGCCAGACTGCGACTTGCTCTAGATAACATCCTGCCTCGAGACGTGACAGAACACTTCAAATTCCAGATACTAGTGGATCATCTGAAACTGGAAGAAGCACTGCTCAGTGCTGACTCCTATAGCAATTCTCATTACCCCTTCACAGACACCATGGCAGCCTTGAACCAGCAATATGGGCAACCCCATCAACTGGCTCTTCAGCGCATTGCCGAGCTCATGGATGGCTCTAACATCACAAGTGGTGACATCCAGTCATTCAGGATGTTTGCACTGCGCGTCAGATCTTTGGTAAGCATGTTAGAACAGCTGGGTAGGAAAGGAAGAGTGGAACTGGACTGCGGGTCGCAAGTTTCTCGCCTACTAGGGAAGCTACCACATGACTTAAGATTAAGTTTTCGACGATTCATCCACCCACTTAGGATACCAATCCCCACTCTCCTGGATTTAGCGGACTGGTTAGAATATGAACTCCAGGTACAGGAAGATATGTCACAGTACAGCAGCAGCTCAAGGAAGGATACCAATCCAAAACACAAGGATATGAAACGGGAGACCAGATCTGCAAAGGCTTCAGTTCTTCTACTTGGTACAGAAACCAAATCCTTTGGAGAACCAGCCAAAGTAGCAGTTACCAGTCGAGTCACCAATAAGTTTTGCCCTTTCTACCTGTGATAAAGACAAGCACTCACTGAATAACTGTGCCAATTTCAAAATGCTCAACAGCACCCAGAAACATACGTGGGTCCAAACCAATCACTGCAGGGAGTTCTACACAGTAAGATCCAGCATGGTTAAGCAGGAAAGCTACAGCTTTCTCACATTTACTGTCTATTCACAATTCCATACATGTGGTAAACCTACAATTCGTGCCTCAGGTGTGGTCGAGCCAACAGCAACTACAGAACTGAAACCTGTCTGGATGTGATGGTAAGTATCATTAAAGCATGTAGCTGTTTCTGCTGATTGTCCCTGAACTACACTTAATGAAATGTGTTTTTCAACCCTGTCTACAGATCCCAGACGATCATCTTGCTGGATGTGATATTTACATTCATGCTGATTCACCTCACAGGACTGAGCTCCGTCCTGGAGGTGCAGGACTCGCTGACACAGACTTCCTGCTGTACCTTCACATAAAGTCCACTGACAAGCGCAGAGCAAAGGTACACACACGCTGAAAACTTTGAGATCTATCATATTGATCGTGGTAAAACTTTATTTTTGGTATATGTTATCAGATTTCAGCTGTTTGATAGGTAAAAGTTTTCATGAGCAATTGTCTTTGATAAAAATTCCTCAGGGTGGCAGCAGAGGACAATATAAAAATTACAGAAAAGCGAAAAGAGATTGACTGACGTTTGTCTTTTTCATTGTCATCAAATCTTTATTAGTCATTACATAGATTTTTTCACCCCCAAAATATTTGTAACAGCATATATTGACATATTCTCCCTTGTAAAGTCTTAACGTTAAAAATCCTCCAAGAAAACCCAAGACAAAATGTATCCCTTTTGACAGTAGCTTGGAAAAAAATTCTCACATTATTGCAAAAGGGAATGTTTAAAATTTAATTCTGTAATTTAACCTATTTAGACAACAAAGTTGATCTTGCTGAATGATTACTTTTGATATTGGTAACTTAACATACACACTTTCTTATTCTGTAATTGAATCGACAATCATGAAAGATGAAGCTATTCTTATCTGCTCATGCTTTCATTATACTCATCCTTGCGTCCTTTTGTCCCCTAAGCCTAATATTTTGGCCTACGCTGCTCACTGCCAGACAGATGCACTTGGACGACCTGTGGCCGGGGTGGTGGTCATCTGCAGGGAAAGACTGAAAGGAGAAACGTTTAGTCACCAGGCAGCTGTACAGGTATTATTTTAAATATGAAAAAACAAAAATGTTCTAGGTAGTTTGAAATTGTGTGTTGAATCTTGTGTGTTCATGTTACAGACTGTGATCCATGAGCTGTTTCATGTGCTGGGTTTCTCTAAAGAGCTCTTCCACACCTGGCGAGACTGTTCCTCCATGTCTCAAGGTTTTTTTTTGAACATAATTGTTTTATGTGATTAAATAATACTTTGAGGTCAGCATGTGAAGTGTGCTTAAAAGTGTGCCGTTTAAGTGCCCTTAAAAACTCTTAAGTGCCTTTAAAGGTGTGCTCTTTATTGGGCATTCTGAAGTGGACACACTTTTAAGGGCACTTAAAGTGTGCACTTCAAAATGTGGCCTATTAAAAATGTCACTGTGAAGAGACCTTAAGTTTAAACTTTGAAGTTCCCTTAATAGTGTGCTCTCTTAAGTATTGTTTAATGTGTGGCAATAAAGTGCCCCTACAATTGTGCAATTTGAATTTCACGAAAAGTGTGCACTTTTAATTTTGTTTAAAAGTTCCCTTGAAGTATGCACTTAAGTGGGAAATCAAAAAATGTATAATAAGAAGTTTGGATTAAGATTGAACTTTTAAGAGCACTTAAAGTGTACACTTTGAAGGTCCCTTAAAAGTGAAAACCTTTAAGTATACTTTAAATTGTTAACTTTGACATATACTTCAAAATGCCCACTTCAATTGATTTACTCAAAATGTGACACTTTAGGTGTGAACTTTACAGTACACAAAACATTGAAATCTTTAAGTATACTTCAAAGTGTGCTTAGATATCCATGTGACTTCACATGCTTTTGAAAGTGTTTTTAACCCTGGATGAAAAATTCTTTTTTTATTTTTTAGCTGAGAGTGCCAACTGTTCTCCTCAAGGGAAAGTGACCTACTCTGATGGATCCGGCCACATGAGGATTTACACCCCATCTGTCATCTCAGCCCTGCAGAAGCACCTGAACTCCACTGATCCTGAGCTTGGGGGATGGCTAGAAAACCTTGTATAGAACAGAGCTTCAATTCAAATCCTTTAGCAGAGCTGCAGAACCGCTCCAACTTAACCAGATTTGTCAAGAGGCCTCCCTTATATGATCTTCTGCTTTGTTAATGCAGGGTGTACTTCCTGGCAAAGTGTCCTCACACTGGGAGTCCAGGATCTTTCAGGGCTCCATCATGGCAGCAGAGCTAGCGGACTCATCTTCAGTCCGGATCAACCCGGTAACCTTGACTGCATTACAGGACACGGGTTGGTACAATGTAGACGTGAGCAGGGCACAGAGTCTGGTGTGGGGAGACGGTAAGTATAGAAAAAGAATAAATAAATAAATAAATAAAACATAAAATATATGATAAATGTTTGATTTGTAGGAGAAGGGGCCATGTTTGGATCCCTGTCAACCTGTCAGAACAAATCCTCACCGTTTTTCTGCTCTGGCAGGTATATTAAGTTATAATTGTTTACCTCCACAACAGTCTGGATAGGAATGTAAGCCACTTTTTAATTTAAAATGTTACATTTTTTGCGTTTTTTCTTCTTCTCAGTGGGTTTGGGTGTCATTACCTTCACCTCCACAAAGGGGAGTGCAAGACTGATCAATACCAGGAGGGATGCAGAGTGTATAAGCCCCTCAAAAATGGAGTAAGAAGTATTTCCTGCTCTGTAGTAATTTCAAATGATGTAAAGCAGCTTTGTGGGATCAATTCTATTTTTCATGCCAACGCTTTCAGTCTTTTTTTATGTTCATATGAGCGTCACGTTTACCCTCTCCATCTTTTCATATTAAGTCGATTATTAAGTCATTTTTTTCTTCACTCGTCTTTTGTTTAGAACCGGAGTCAGTTTCCTTCGTTCATCAGCACAGTGGAGGGGCGCTGTTACAGACACAGGTGTACTGGACCAAACAGGTACCAAATCCGCGTGTCAGGCTCTGAGTGGGTGGAGTGTCCAGCAGGGGGAAGCATTCAGGTAATGACATAAAAAAAAAAATACAGAAACAGAAGCTTTTAATTGTTAACAGTTTTAAAGATTGATAATTTACATTTAGACAAGATTTGGTGTGATTGACAAAACAGGTTACTCAATCTGAGTAATTCCCATATTTAAACACCATGCACCATTAAAAACAGCAGTTGATTTATTGCCTTTCTAAAGTAATAGTGTAATGTTTGTATGTAGTGAAGCATGTCTTTTTTTAAATGTGCAGTCTATTCGTTAATGTAACCAGATGTAATCTAATATCTTTTGTGTTTTTTTACGGTCAGATTGAAGGATACCAGGGTTCAGTTTCCTGTCCTGACAGGAGGTTGTGTCTGTACTCTGACATCACTCCTCCATCAGATGCCGTCGATACATTTCCTGCTTCCATCATCAGGTGATTGTGATTCTAAACAAGCAACAACACTCGCACTTTCTATCAACTTTGAGCTCGTTCTAACTTCACTGTATTTCTTTTTTGGTCAGAGATCCATATGGGACTTTAACTTCAGCCCAGACCTGGACCTGTTTGTCCTTCGGTGTCAAAACATCTCTCAGCATCACTGCTGCCGTGTGTCTCCTGGCTGCAGTCTTGGTGTCTTACAGAAAATGTTGCTCCTGCAGGATCAGGATCCACACCAGCACAGATGAACACAGTAATCTGTAGGAAACACAGCCTCTAAAACCGGCTTTATAAACTTTAATTGTTCAATAATTTTGTTTGTCTCTTCTTAGTAATTTATCTGAAGGCTGCGTTGTAATTGTAGAGTTATTCAGTCAGAGACAAAATGCCTTTTTATGACAATTTTTATTGAACAGAGTAATGTGAAAACATAAAGATAATCTGCTGTGATCAAACGCAGCTCGAAAATATCAATCAGCTGGTTTCTCACCCTACATACATTATATTGATCAGAAATGATACCAAAAAAACATAATGAGGAAACATGGCCAAACCAAAAAACAGTATCTATATATATATATATGACCCTAACAGAAAAACTAAGATGAAAATTATAAATGAAGTGAAATTAAACTCAATTTGGAGCATAATATTATTCCCAATTCTAACACATGTACAGAGAAGTTTGGGTAGAATACAGACACCTTTTTGTGTTACCACCACTTAGCAAAATATTACAAGAAGTAGTAATCCCTGAATTATAAACTGTCATTGTGTAAAATAAACTGTATAATTATGGATGCTCAATGTGTCTTGAGAATCAAATAAATCACTAAGCCCTCCATTTTCTTAACTATCGCTCCAATTATTTCCATGATGGTGAAAGAGATAAAACTTGAAGTCAGTATGAAATATTTTAAAATAATGATTGCACTCAGTGAATGTCTTTCAAACCAGTTGTTGGCAGTTTTCAAGCTCCCCTTCTAATTTTAAAGCAGATCCCATATGGCTCCCTGAAAAAGTCCAAACAGTCCTCAAACACTGTCACCTTCACAAACTGGCTTGAGATCAGAATATACCAATAAATTCGGTCTTTACTGAATACTGTGTTGCTATTCATAAAAATATACATTTGGCTGAAAACTGCTGTTTAACCATAACTGATTATATTCTGTTGCATTTAATAATCTACATTACACATGGACATGTGTCACAGGCGGGGTAATTCACCATATTCCCATGATGTCATGCTCAGAGTGAGAAGCTTACCTTTTACTTCTGTGATCTAGATTGTAACTCATGTAAATGCAGCAGAATGGCTTGTGATATGAAATGAGGCTCTTTATAGAGTTGAACTAGTTTGCTCTTTACACTGTTTGATTCTGCAGCTTTGCAAAAGAAACCCTGCTGGCATTTGATCAGGCTGCACCAAGTTTAACATTGACAGTTTTCCTACTTAAGGTACATGCTGAAGTGACAGTCTGCTACATTGCTGTAATACATCCCCCCACAAAAAAATAAACTCCAGCATTGTTAATTCTTTCACACGTCATCTTATTTCCTCTTCCATACTGGTATAGAGGTCTGTCTTGGGGCGACACCATCGGTGCAAGCACTGTAATATGAATAACAGACTGCAGAGAGCTTCAAGCACACAAAACAGAACTTCTTCTCACACCGGGTACAGACGATGCTTTTGCATTGAATTGTGCTGTGCTCGATCAGCAACCCACAGGTGGGACAGGCACGGACAGACGGACAGCTGGTCACCATCTTAACATCCTTTAAGGTGATCTCGGGACACTTTCTCAGGATTTCCAGTGGCTGATTAACACATTCAGGGTTTGCACAGTGGTCGGCATGTTCAGATGGATGTGTCCATTTCTTCAAACACTGCCAGCAGAATTCGTAAGCCCTTGCTTTGTTACGTGTGCACACTGTGCAGCAAACCCTCAGGTGATTCTGGTCCTCTCTCACCACTAAACTCTCACAGCCGGGACACTGTTGAGTGAATTTGGTTGAAAATCAAACAAATAATAAAAACATCTTCAGTATGAATGCACAATATCTCTTAGAACCTGTGATTGGTAGATACTTACTTTTTTGGCACCAAAGTATTCTTTGGCAACTCTATTGAACATTCTTCTCTCAATGTATGTTGTTTCTGCAGGAGTCAGCAGAGCCATTTTGCAAACCTCTTCAAATGACCACACAGCATCACATAGGCCACAAACAAACTCCATCTTACCCTTGAGAATTAAACAGAAAATCAATCAAATGTACTTAATTGCCACTGTCCTTTACTTTTACCACCATGAATTAAGTGACAGATGAAGAGCTGAAAAGAAGTCCTTAATGTTATCAAATAATAGACATTTAAAATCCTCATGCCTTAAGAGACACGAAGTGGATTCAAACAAAAAATAAAAAGTAAATCTACTGCTCATAGTTCATAAGATCCATAGCTCTAGAACAAGCCTGACAACCAACCTAATAGTTGTTTTCCAGTTTTGAAAATGTGGAGAAACATAACAAAATAATAGTTTTCTAATACCTGGTCCAGCTGCTTGCGACACCAGTCGATGAGAGACGTTGGAGTCACAGTATGACCACAGGACATCTTTGCTCTGAGAGACTTATAGTCATTGAGCTCAACTAGAGGAGAAAAAGAGCAACAGACAGTGGTAGTTAGTTTTGTATTTAAAGAATGACACCCAACAAGGTGTCAGGTCAGGTATCAGGAATTTATGGACGGAGAGGAGATCAGGACAGCTGTTTTTCAGAGTCTAAAGTCCCTTCATGAAGAACACCTTGAAGTGCATCATTTACCTTATACCACGGTCGATTGCTAAACAGGATAAGGCATACTGCTGCCTGTAGTTAACATTAACTCTGTTTTCCTGCTCACGCCTCAGGGTTTGACTTATTCCTGAAAAAAGGACATATCCCAAAATGTTCTGCTGCAATGAAAACATTAAACACTTCTTCTGTGAGTAGGCTATAGCAACAAAATACAAAAGGCTGTAGGCTGCTTTACAATTACAACTTTACAACTAGGCTATCGATTTTTCAGTAGCCTAATTAACTGAAAATCTCCAAATAACCTTAAAATATTAAGTATAGGCCAATTCACCTTATTATAGACTATATGTTTAATAAAATTCAGATTAATTTGGGGGTTCTGTTCTCTTACAATCCATTTCATC
This sequence comes from Labrus bergylta, assembly GCF_963930695.1. Taxonomy (NCBI): domain Eukaryota; kingdom Metazoa; phylum Chordata; class Actinopteri; order Labriformes; family Labridae; genus Labrus; species Labrus bergylta. The sequence goes on along the minus strand of NC_089216.1, from coordinate 7,157,578 downwards.
TTCTCCATCGACGAATGTAAACCTTGTGTCATTTGGGTCGTAACACCTCTCCTCCTGTTCAGCTGTCAAAGTGCAATTCTCTGGTTGTAAATCAACATTTGGTCCAGTTTCCAAATTGTCCGATGAGTTACTTGGTTCAGCATCAAACGTTGATGGAGTTAATTTTGTCCTCACTCTAGGTCGTAGCGCCGCGTTCGCATGGGATAAACATCTCCTGCTTGCAGCTGGGTTCCTTGATTTTGTCTCCGTTTCTAAAGATCTTCTCCTGGGAGCAGTTCCAACTTGTCTGGTCTGTGTTGGCTCCGTGGATCTTCGTTGACGTGGCGGATTGTTCCCCATCTCGACTCCGTCTCAACAACGGATGTGTAGCTCCAGTAGTTTATTCACCTGTCTAGAAGTCACATGATGTCCAATCAGCTCATAGGTGACGCATTTCAGATATCCTACACACCCTCGTTAACCTTTTAAATGCACTGGGATCGTTTGCACTTGGACACGTCTCTCGCAGTGCTCTGATCTGGCTTGGTTGTAAAAAATGGGGATCCAGGTGAATGTACACGGTCCCAGAGGAGAAGAAAAGATCATCGATCTGTGTGACAACATTGAGCAGATGAAGAACATCACTGTGGAGCAGCTTAAACGGAAAATCAGAAACGACCTCAGGATAAGTACGTCTCACTTCATTTTCAGTAGTAGCAGTAGTCCCCTATTTCTTAATTGTTATATGACTATTATAACATAGGCCTACCCACGCGGAAAAATACATTTGTTTTTCTGACAGATCAGAAAACATTTATCGTTTTATTAGCCTTAAACTTCTGAATGTGTTTATCTATAAAAGCCAGACCTGAGTTATTTTTATTTCTGCACAGAGGATGATGTCCGGATTGTGTTCCGAGCCGAAACCCTGGAGGAGTCAACTCTGGTGATGGCTTACGGGATCCATCACCTTTCTACCATCCACACTCTTATACTTCTGCCCGGAGGAAACTGATGTGGAACCATTGACTGTGTATCAAAATAATATAAATGTGGAAAAGACAAAGAAGAAAAAAACACAAAGACTCTGAACTACACTGCTGTCATATGTTCCATATGAACTGCAGGAAAATAAATTGTTAAATTTCCCTTCTCTTAAAACCTCTTTGTTTTGAATTTGTCATAAAATCAATACTCTGAATATGTAGGCCTGTACATATCCTACGTTTCACAGCATTTGAATGTTGCAATCTAGATTACATGAAAGTAGTCTAAATGCAGTAAAATGACAATAAAAATGACGCAAATGACCCCAGGCTATAAAACTCTTTATTGTTGAGGTTTCAGAATGGAGATAGCCTAAAACACAGTGCTGGCTGTTAAGTTTGTTATCATACACTATTTTAATTATTATTTTAGAACCATGCAATTGCTCAGGTTGAATCTGATTGAATCTAAAAACGTCTTTTAGCATGAAACAGAACAAGAGCTCTGTATTTTAAACATTTTATTAAGAGTTCAGTTATTTGAATTTGTCTTTATTTTTCAGTTACAAGTTTGTTAAAATTGTTTTCTCAATATATGACGATCATCCTGTGATTTCCATTTCTAAAATCATTTGAGCTGCATTTCATGTATGACAGCTTTTATAATGTACGTTAACAAAAACACACATACACTGTAGGCCTACAGTACTTAATGTTATTAAAGCCTGCAGGGACAGAGAAGCAGTAAATACAATACAAATGATCTGTTTTCTCCTGCCTTGCAACAAAAATGGAAAAGATAATAAACTAAACTAAACTCAATGTTTGTTGACATCAATAACAGATGAAGAGAGGGCTTCTGCAGAAGAAGCCAAATTGTCATGTTATGTTACTGTACAGTAATGTATGAAGCAGCTGTGAATTAAATTCCCTTAACTTATGATGTGTTTAAAAAGAACTCAATGAATGAATTTTATGGTGACTTCCCCACATTAGTTGATGGTGAGCAGCAGGAATTAACGATACATCCTACATTAATTCAGGCATCATGCATTAATTCAGCATCAATTAAGTATAACATTTGTATAATGATATAAAAGTTTACCCTGATTTAGTTTAATGCTTTTCATACTTTTGGATTTTAACACCAAAAAGGAAAGTACAGTTAAAAAGTACATCACTATTATATTTCTTTAAAGTCAGAAAGGAGATATCCTGTTATTCCTCACAGAAGAAAACATATCAAAGATATATGAAACAAGGTTTTTAATAGACATAATATAGACACTTGTCATATATATGACAACTTATTATATAACCACTGGAGTTTCCAGAATTGCCATGCCTTTTTTTAAATTCATTATTATTTGTTGGCATGTGCAAAAACAAAAAAAAAGGTAATGGAAAGAATAGTTGACATAAAAAAATGAAACGAAACTCAAAGCAAAGCAGGCGTTGTCAGGTAATTGTTGCTGACTTATCCTCAGGCATTTTCTCATTACTGGAATTAAAGGCAAAAATAGAACTAAAAAAGTTTGTTGTGTGTTAAGAAGGATATAATCAATAAAGGTGTGTGAACAGGTGTGTCTTGATCAACATGAGGTAGGACCTTCACCTGAAAGAAGTTGAACAACATTCTGGCAGGTAAGTGGTTTATTCTGGGAAAAGGAGTAACAGAAAATCATTAGTCTGAGGGTGGATTGGTATAATAAAAGCATGATGCTCACCACTGACTTTACAGGCTGAATGCCATATGATAATTACACTTTGTCATGTCATCTGTGGTGGCCAGGGTGACAGGAAAGGGACAAATTATACATTTCAGAAGAAAATTAAATACAAAAAACCCTTCATAAACTAATAACAATTAAAACAGTACACTTTGAGAACTGATTTGATACCTTTGGGGCACAATGGCTCGTCACTGGGGCAGCACCCTAAAGGCACCACTGGCTTGTCCTTGATATGGGGTACTTCAATGTACCCTGGTGGTTTTTACCTCAAAGAGACCAAACTTGTATCTCTGGTGAGAAGTGACACTTTTGTACCTCAATTGATCACAACAAATATGTCTGCCTTTTCAAAGGTTACAAAATTGACTTTAGCAGGGTACAAAAAGGTGCCCAGGTAACACTGGTAAACATGTTTTATGTTTGCATATACAAGATGGAAACAGAAACAAATGTGACACTGTTCAAATAATCTATTCAATTATTTTCACGTTTAACAATTTAACTAATTTCGTGTTGAAACACAATGTTAGATTGTGACATACTGACTATTCTTTAAAGAACAAATTTATGTAAACACACTAATTTCGAAGTCTGAGCAAAAGTATCGATGCAACTGCAAAAATCCCAAATACAGCCAGCGATAGGCTGTCTTATTATTGTGCTCCATTTTTTTCAAATACAATTGTTTCTTAAATTAAGAGCCACTTAAAAAACAAAAGATAATCTTTCTAACCACCTAAATCATTTCGTTCATATTCATAACACTTAGAAGACTCTGCCTGGTAATAGATGAGGGCGGCATTAAATGAAATGTGGGAGGTAGGCTGTGGCCCAGGACACGACGCAAGCTGTCTGTCAATAATAGGCACCAGTAGAAGAAGACACATCCTCCACTACAGGCTACTGGTTACTGGTTTCACGATGTGATCGCAAGCCGTTTGTAAGTGTCTTTTTCTCTTTGTTTGCAACCTAGGCTAAGTGTTTTAATCATGCTGTTTTAAACTGATTTGAAGAACCGACTTGTATTTAATATCTGCGGATATTAATTTGTGTTTTATTTGTAAGGAGTTTATTGGCTGTCATTTCCCACCCGTATTAAATGTGTGGATATCTAGTTAAGAATTATTGTATGAAATGTAAGATAGTGGCAAATCTTCTATCCGTGTTACCCCTTGATTAATTTACGCAAACGTCACGTAAACTGGAACACTGTAAGCGCAACAATGTCTGAACGATAACTGGGGTTTATTGAAACGTTTTAAAGAAGTCTTTCTCTCTCGTTTGGATTTGCACTTCTAATCCCGTGTGCAGACTTTCTGGGCTACAACAGGAATCATTAAACTGTTCTTCTTTTGAGACGCATGGTGGGGAGTCGCACAGGTACGAACCAACAGTAGCATATTGAATTCCTGAGAAACGAAAAGTTAACCTCAAAATTAATTGTTTGAAATATGTCTTCTGCTTATTTCTTTTTTTGTAGGAAGCTTTTTGTTGCCGTGAGTATTCAATGCAGGACTTTGCTTTATCTCTTAATTAAAGTTATGACATCAAATACTAAGTAGTAATATTGGAGGGGAATGAGATTGAAGAGGATAGAATATTCAGGGGAAAGGGTTTATTTTAACATAGGCACCAGGTACCAGAGATAAGAGTGTATTGTGTTTGTGCTTCGTCATTAAAAAGAATTATAAACTAGGGCTGTTTGGGAAAATAAAGTTGAAATTGTAACATTAGCATGCATGTCTGAAACGGAAATGAATCAGTTGCCTGAATTAAAAATGATATAGTTTTATTCTGTTATCTTCAGGGAAGAGACAAGTGAAGTGATCCCCATGAAAAGAACAAGAAAAGAAATGGACTCAGAGAAGAAACAAAAAGGTAAGGAGAAGAGATACATATGATTCAAATGACAATCATTGACATTAAAGCTCCTGTGAGGAATTTTTATCTGGTTGTAAAACAGACTGAAATTAATCCTGAGGCATATTAATGCTTATTAACGAAGACAAGGAAATGAGTGACGAGACTGACTCTTACTAAAGAGTACATTTGAATGCCTAAAACTGCTGTCACAAGGTGTTAGACAATGTGATCAACAGCAAGCTGAAGACACAGCACTTTAAAAAAGAAAGTTTTCCACAGAAAATGTTCACTAGGATCAATAGATTGTTAAGAGAAAGACGGATGAGATTTTTGTCATGAAACAATAGCCCTGAAACATGACGTACATGCACAGACTAGATTAACTAATGTGTCCACAGGGGGGCGCCAAAATCGCCACAAACCAAAACATAAGGTTGAGTTAAAATTACAGTAATCATAAAACATAAAATGTTTAATTTTGAGTAAACATTTAACACAGTATAGTGTACATAATATAACATTAGATAATGTATTATTCATATCTTAATGTTTTATATGTATATCTCGAGAGATTTGCCAAATTTACATACGCTAAATGTACATACTACATTTTAAGGGTAAGTCTTTTTATTTCCTGACAGAGTCACCGAAACTTCACGGTCTGAGTAATCAGGGAGCAACATGTTACCTCAACAGTGTTCTGCAGGTTCTCTTCATGACAACTGAGATTCACAACAGGTTTGACACTGTTTGGTTTGCTAATGTAAAGACCTGGATCAAGACTTTATTGTACATTAAAGTTGTAGTTTTAAAGATAAACCTTGATATCTTTTTTTGTTTTAAGTCTGTAAACTTTAATAACATGAGAAGTTCAACATTATAAGATGGAAAAACCATATTGTTAGATCAATAAACTTACCACATTTTAACATTGTACTGGTACATTTCTTTACTTGTTGACAGCAATACTCCTTCATAAGATTACAATGATTTACTAAACAAACAATAAAAGGGAAGAACATTTTTAGAAGAATGATTTAAATAATTCCCGTTCTTTCTCAAGTTTGGATCAAAACTCCGATACAGATAAGGAGCTGAGAAACCTCTTTGAAAAACTGGAGACAGAAACATGTAGGACAGTAGACATCACAAACAGTTTTGACATTACAGACGGTAAGTTGACCAGTGACCGTCATAAAACATTAATGAGGAGGTGGAGCAGAAGTTCCCTCTGCAGCTGCAAAGTAATGCTTTTGTGGCGTTTCAGTTGAATTTCATGTTTCATTTTTAGTGCATCAACAACGTGATGCTGCTGAATGCCTGGAAATGATTTTACACAAAGTCAGCCCACAGGCCTCCCAGGTGAGCATGTCATTATAAATCAGGATCTTTATGAAGACACATTAATAGATAGGACCAGAAAAAATCATAAACAGAAACATCTGTGATCCAAATCCTGAAAGAAATATGAACATTTAAATAATTAAAATAAAAAGCCCATTCATATTTTGTACATTTGACACATCATTTCCCATTAATCATAATTATTTACATATTGTTTGTTTACAAAAATATTCATAATATTTCTCTCTAGGTTTTCAAAGGACAGCTGAAATACTCGACAACATGCTCCAAAGGCCACAACCTCAACACAGAGACGAATCCATTTCTGACTCTTCCACTGTCACTGAAGGATGCTAACAATTCAACCTTCAGTGTGGTGAGCCGATAAAAGTCTGAGTTCTGGTTTAGTAGTTATATCCACTTCTTCTTCTATTATAACTTCCAGTAACACCAAGAGATCCAAAGACTGGCTAACTGTAAATGTTAGCTTACAGAACTTGTGCCTGTTCCTTTAAATGAAAAGTTGGCTGGATGCTAACTTTAGCTGTTGTCTGCATGTGGCTAACTGGTTTTCAGCTATGTTGTTTTATCTTAAATTATGAAATATTCCCTGTGTCGTTGTTTATTGTTCTACACAGCATTAAAACAGTATTTGTGCTCCTTACTCTAAGTGTAATGTCACAGGAAAATGGTTGCAATTTGAATATATTAATATATAATTTGAAAGTGAGATCGGTTAGCCGTTCTTAGCCTACAGTTATGTTTTCCCAGGAGAGTGGCTTTGACAACGTTTTCCAGACAAAATCCTTCATCGGAGACAACCTGGTGTACTGTGAGCAATGTGGAAAGAAAACAGAGGCCACCAGAGTGAGTTAATAAACCAACAGTATCCTGACCAAATTCTGATGTAACTCGTTTAAAGCTTTGATTTCATTTACAGTCGTCTATTGAACATAATATGTTTGATGTCAAAATGTGTGTATTTTCTTCAGGAATGTGAGATGCTGGAATTTCCTCGTATTCTGGTTCTACTTCTAAAGAGATTTGACTTTGACAACAACACCATGTCACATTTCAAATCAGACCGCATGGTAGTGATGCCACATACATTACAGAGACAGGCAAGAGGAAGTACATTTAAATGCTTTTCCTTGTGTTTGATTTTGAAAATCATATTATGTAACTGACTGTGTTTGTCACTGTAGAACAAGATGTACACACTGTGTGGGATTGTGAATCACATGGGCAGCCTTAAAGGAGGACACTACACAGCCACCATCCTGTCCAAAGAGGACAACACCTGGTGTGAGTTTAATGACAGTCACGTCAGAAAGGTGAGGTTGAATTGAACTCATCTGTTATAATTTCCCATATTTAAAACGTTAAAAAAACCTCAATAATAATTTGTTTTTGATGAATGTTGCAGCTTGAGGAACAACCATTTGCAAACTCTCAGACTTACAAGTATGTTCAGTGAATTTATTTCCTTGAAGCCAAAATTAACAACATGTCTTTAAATGTGCTAAGAAGACCATGTGTTATAATTAAAAGCTGCTGAGCATTTGCAGAGCTTAATGGATACGGGGTTCTTCTGTTTTCAAGGCCAAGAATAAAAGTCTGAGATATATCATCTAAATGTTTATTTTATGTGCTTAGCTTTTTATGGCATGCAACAAATAGTAACTTAAATTATTTGTTCAACAGTTCCAGCACTGCATATCTGCTCGTGTACAGAGGTAAGACAACACAGATATCATTGTTGACTAAAATGTTTTATGATGGTTAATCAATGCATTGTTTTCATCTTGTTTAAAAGACTCAGAGGGTTTTAGAGACAAGGTGGAGCATCGACAGGATGAACAGAGTGGAGACCAACGGGAACGCAACAGAAAAGTTAAAGTTTCAAGCCTCATCCAAGAAGATCCTCTCTTACCGGAAAAACCACGTCAGGACAGAGAGGCAGAGGAGGGAACGCAGCAAAGCAAAAGACAAGAAGGTGAGATGAGCATTTCCATTTTAACAACCTTGGAGCTGCTGAGAGGCTGAGGTTGGACCAAGTTCATTTTCTGATCCGCTGGACAAAAAATATAACCAAGATTTAAAAAAATATATTTGATTTTTAATGAAAGAAAAAACTCATTGGCTCATGATAACCCAGCTCACCTCTCCGTCTAACTGATCACAAAAGGTGAACAAGGGTACATGCACACAACTTACATGCACTTCTTTTGTTTAAATTGTGCACCTTCACTTTTTACAATACATTGTCAATATATTTGCGCCCATACCCTTGTAATCGCTGTATCCTCTTACTCAATATAATAACACAATAAATGATCATGAACAATAGCCAAAAACATAACCTACTACATACCTTAACCTTAAAATTACTTAAAAATGAAATTTTGATTCATTCATCAAAGGTCAAATGTTTTGTCAGAGGAAATAATTTTTGTCTTATTTTCCCTCCAGAATGCACAAGTTTAACCAACATCCTGAAGAAACCACCTTGCATTGCTCTCATCGTTTGTGGTGGTTTATTAATTGTGATACTTGCTATTATCCTGTCGACTCTAAACTTATCTTGATGTAGAGAGTGGGCAGGACTTATGTCAGCGTTTAAGATGAATTCAGAAATGTCTACTTGCAAGTTTCTACCAAAGTGATGGTGAACTAAATTACATATAGAGTACAATGGCTTCTTTTTTTAATCATTATTTTGAATTTCTGTTTTCTTTTAAACAATTTTGATGACTAAGAGTCAAAAGTACATTTGCAGTTATTTGTGTATAAAATGAAACAAAACATAGCAGTTTCCCATTCAATATTACTGATTAAAGATATGGATTTTAAAAGCAGTATATTTCTTTAAGTGAAGAAAACAACCTTCATTTCTTGTAATAAATGTGCATAAAAAGCATTAAGGCCCTGAAATCGTATTTTCACCTTTCATAAATATGAACAAATGTTGCTCATGAGGCTAACAAAGGTATAGTGTCCTCTCAAAACTTGAGATGGTGTTGGTGGTGGAACAATGCACGTACAGGTGTTAAGTTCAGGTGAGGAGAAAACAAAGAGGACCCAGCACACAGCCCTGTGGGATGCCGTGTTCAGTGTGAGGGTGAACGAGGTCACCGTCTTTCACAGAAAATGGGTCACCCACCACAAACGACCTTAAGTTTTATTTTTTACATTGCAGTGCTAGTGTTGATCTAGGAATCAAACTGCCATATTGACAGTGGATACTTACGAACATGTTTACCCAGGGTAACTAATTTCTGATGCAGGACCATGACAACAATGTGGACCATGGATAAACGTTTCTTTAATCAAAAAAAGTGCTGCTTAATGAGAATTTTTTGAATATGTTGTTAGTGTAGGCCATAATTTTCTATGTGTCCCTTTGTCCTTTTTTATTTGTTAAGGAGGATTCAAACATAGTAGAAAACACATTAAAAGTTGACAATCATATATTAATTTGTCAAAAAGCAGGTGGAGCGCTCCATTGGTGCGGAACATTTTTACAGAATTAATGAAAAGAATGTATCCCTGCTGCTTTCCAGTGTTGGGATCAAACTTAAAAGTCATTGAAGAGGTCTGAGGCAGTCAAAGGGATAATTAAGAAAAACTTTATTTCATCAGGGCAATGGACTCATAAAAACATGCAGACATGTTTCAGCCAGGCCTTATCAGAACGGGTACAAATGGCCTCCAAGCTACTTCCTTTAAAGATTTACAACCAGTCACATCATGATATACAGTATTATATATAATTGACTGAATTTACAACCACCTCAGACGACTATGACAACTAGAGGAAAAGATAGAGGTCCATTTGACCAATTAGATTATGATATTGCAGGGTTTCCAATGTATTCATCCAAAAAGACTCTCTTTGTAAGAGCTGTTTTACACCCTCAGATAAAAGGATTCCACAATCCTGCACTTTTCCCCTCATTTCCTCTGCCACACAGGGATGGAGGTCTGTCTTGGGGCCACACCACTCGGACAGATTTTTCTATGAAGAACTTGTTTTGTTACACTCAAGCTTTAGTTTCAGACAGACAAAACAGAACTCAATGTGACAGCGAGGGCATTTGATGTTTTTGCAGTATTGTGAACTGTGTTCCACACTCAGGCCACATGTAGGACAGGCTCGCACTGACGGGCAGTCAGTGACCCCCTCCACATCAGGCAGACTGATGGTCTTACATGTCTGCAGAAGTTGAAGGTCCTTGTTGATGCAGCCGTCATTTTCACAGCGGTCAGCTCTGGGGCCTGAAACCTTCCACTCCCTCTGACACTGCCAGCAGAAATAGTATGTCTTTTTCTGATCGGCTGTACAGATGGTGCAGTGCACACACAGGTTGGAGAGATCTGTCCTCTCCACATGTGTAGGAGCCTTATTGCTCATCATGTTAAATTTATGGATGCATGTAATACTTTGTGTTCATTGGATCTGGGAGGGGGAGGGGCTTGTGGACTTAATTGGGCTCAGTTCGGGCTAGTAGAGAGTGGAGCCACACAGTCTTTTGACCTCTCTCTCCTCATCTCTCTTTTTGTATAGTTTTGGACTAACCTGTATCTGTTTTTTGTTTATTAATGTTTAAGTAAACATTTAAACTTTGATCATTTGGTCCCGTGGATTTTTTGGATGAAACTTACTTAAGAGAGGAGTTCTGGGAGCGTCAAGCTACGGCTTCATTCAGTGGAGAACCACATTATTAGACAAAAGACTTGCACTGCACGGAAACGGATGAAGGAAAAACTAGCTTTTCACAGATTTCACGGATGTTTTGGAAGGAAAACACGCTGTAAGTTGTATCTTTTATGGTTCTGCCATAGTCTTTGGATCGAAGCTAGCACACAAGGACCGCATGGGTGTGTGTGTGTGCGCATGTTTTTTTTTACTGGTGTTACGAGGACAAGACATCACAAGACTGACTGAAGTGGAACTCACGTACGTAGAAAGCTCATTCTTCAGCCACCATTTCTGCTAAATAAGTGTGGAACTTTCACTCGTCATGGAGGATCAGGACACTGAAAAACGAAAAGTAAAAATGACGGAAAAGGCTGTAGAAGAGCATAAGGCTAAACAGGTGAATGCACGCAGGCACAAGCTATCCCTGCTAACAAGCATGGAAAAGCAAATTGAGCAATTCATGGAAGATGATGCTAACGTGGACATCGTGAAAAATAAACTACGTGTTGACTTTAATGGTTTGCAGCAAGAATTTTGTGACCTCAATTCTAGTTTGCAACGATTTATGACGGAAGCAGAATTTTTGGAGAATCAGAAGAATTGGTTTGATCCTAAAATTAAGTCAATGAATGATTTCTTCTGGAAATGTGAAGAATGGATGAAAGAGGTCATGAAGCGTATTGAACAGGCAGAAGATAGTAAGTCTACATCTTCCAAAACGACCACGAAACGTCGAAGTAGACCTGAATCACAATCTGGAAGTGTGTCGTCATCAGCTTTGTCAGTCAGGTTAAAGGCAGACATGGAGCGTGCAGCATTACAGGCAAAAGCTAAAGCTTTAAGGGATAAATTGGCCATAGAAAAAGAAGAAGCAGATTGGCATGCAGAAAAAAGATGCAGAGAGGCTTTGCTGCAAGCAGAAGAAAAACGTTGCGAAGCAGAGTTTGAAGCTGAACAAAAAAGAATTGAATCTGCAATAAAGGCCAGAAAAGAAATGCATGCTATGGAGACTGCTCTTGCTGAGTCAGATGCAAAAATGGAAGTTTTGCAAAAATATGAATACACACGAGCAGACATTAGTGTTTTTGATACTGTTGCACAGTTTGCTAAAACGGAAGTGCCGAATGCTTTTCAGCCACCAGCATTACTTGACTACTCTAGTCCCAAGTGAGATGAGATTCAACTTTATTGTCATTACACATATACAGGTATAGAGTAACGAAATGAGGTTTGGCATCTCACCAGAAGTGCAAATAAGCAGAAAGTGCAAGAGTCTGTGCTATGTACAGTAATTGAGTGCAAGAGTCTGTGCTATGTACAGTAATTCTGTGCTATGTACAGTGATTCTGTGCTATGTACAGTAATTGCAAAATTTACAGATGTAGCCAAAAAAAAGTGAATTATGAGGTATATCTGGATGGCTGGCTTAATGGGATGCAATAAAAATAAATAAATGCTATAAATAAGTAATGCTACAAAATAAGTGTGTTCTTAGGATTATAATATACAGATTAAGATGCAGTGAGCATCTATACTAATAATATACAGATTAAGATGCAGTGAGCATGCTATACTAATAATGTACAGATTAAGATGCAGTGAGCATGCTATACTAATAATATACAGAATAAGATGCAGTGAGCATGCTATACTAATAATTTACAGATTAAGATGCAGTGAGCATGTTATACAGTTTACAGATAATTTACAGAATATGAACGTACTATAATACAATAATACAGATGGATGAGAGATGTGTGTGTGTGACCAGGAGGAGAGGTGGGGGGATGATGGGTGTGAGGTGATATGCAGGGGAAAGGGGGGTCAGCAGGGTGCGGAGAGAGAGAGGGAGAGAGAGAGAGAGAGACAGAATACAGAGTTCGAATACAGGGAGAGAGAGAGACAGAATACAGAGTTCGGGGAGTGAGGTGATATGGAGGGGAAAGGGTCAGCAGGGTGCGGAGAGAGAGAGGGAGAGAGAGAGAGAGACAGAGTTCAGAGTTCGGGGGGTAGAGTTCAGTAGAGAAACAGCTCTGGGGAAAAAGCTGTTCCTCAGTCTGCTGGTTCTGGTCCGGAGGCTTCTGAAGCGCCTGCCGGAGGGCAGGAGGGTAAACAGTCTGTGGGCAGGGTGGGAGGAGTCTTTAAGAATGCCGTGAGCTCGCCGCAGACAGCGTGTTCTTTGGACATCCTCAATGGCCGGAAGTGGACACCTTGTGATGCGCTGGGCGGTTTTTACCACCCGCTGTAGCGCCTTACGGTCTGCGACAGAGCAGTTTCCGTACCAGACTGAGACACTGCTGGTCAGGATGCTCTCGATCACACAGCGGTAGAAGTTCATCAGTACAGCTGAAGACAGGTGGTGTCTCTTCAGTGTCCTCAGGAAAAAGAGGCGTTGATGAGCCTTCTTAACCAGACTGGAGGTGTTAGTGGACCAGGAGAGGTCCTCTGTGATGTGGGTTCCCAGGAACTTGAAGCTGGAGACACGTTCAACAGCCATCCCGTTGATGTGAATGGGGTTGTGCGTGCTTCCTCTTTCTCTCCTGAAGTCCACGATGATCTCCTTCGTCTTGCTGGTGTTGAGGAGCAGGTTGTTGTCAGCACACCAGGCGGCCAGATGCTGTACCTCCTCCCTGTAGGCCGTGTCATCGTTGTTGCTGATGAGGCCAATCACCGCTGTATCGTCTGCAAACTTGATGATGGTGTTGGATCCATGTACAGGTCTGCAGTCGTGGGTGAAGAGGGAGTAGAGGAATGGACTCAGCACACAGCCCTGTGGTACGCCTGTGTTGAGTGTGATGGTGGTGGAGCAGGTGTGTCCTGACCTAACATACTGGGGTCTGTTGGTCAGAAAGTCCATTATCCAGTGACGGAGGGAGGTGTTGAAGCCCAGGTCTCCGAGTTTAGTGTTTAACTTGGAGGGGATGACAGAGTTGAATGCTGAGCTAAAATCAACAAACAGCATTCGTGCGTATGTGTTGTTATTGTCCAGATGAGTGAGCACAGAGTGCAGCGCAGTGGAGACTGCATCCTCTGTACTCCTATTGCTGCGGTAGGCAAACTGGAATGGGTCCAGTGTGGGTGGGAGGCAGTTTTTCAGGTGTGCTAGGACCAGTCGCTCAAAGCACTTCATTATGATGGGTGTGAGTGCCACAGGGCGGTAGTCGTTCAGGCCTGTCGGGCTGGAGTGTTTCGGCACTGGGACAATGGAGGTGGCTTTGAAGCATGCTGGCACAGCTGCTTGGGCGAGGGACAGGTTGAAGATGTCCGTGAAAACCCCAGTGAGCTGCTCCGCACATGCTCTAAGCACACGCCCGGGGGTGCCGTCTGGACCAGCAGCCTTTCGAGCGTTGATCCGGCTCAGTGCAGCGTGGACGTCTGTAGAGGTGAGTGAGAGGGGCTGGTTGTCTGCAGGAAGTCTGGTCGTGGTCTGTGTCTCTCTGTTGTCTCTATCGAAACGAGCATAAAAGTGATTTAGCTCGTTCAGGAAGGAGACATCTGTGGTTATCGGGGTGGAGTTTCTGGGTTTATAGTCACTGATGGCCTGGATGCCCTGCCACATGCGTCTGGGGTCGGAGTTGGAGAAGTGTTCCTCTACCTTCAGCTTGTAGCAGTGCTTGGCCTTGATGATGCCCCTCCTCAGGTTTGCCCTGGATACGCTGTAGGCCATTGCATCATCTGATCTGAAGGCGGTGTTGCGGGCCTTCAGCAGGAGACGCACCTCCTTGTTCATCCATGGCTTCTGATTTGGGTACGTGGTGATCTGCTTCCATGTTGTAACACTGTCGATGGTGGTGTTGATATAATCCAGCACAGAAGAAGTGTAGGTGTCAAAGAAGAAGTGTAGGTGTCAAGAAGAAGTGTAGGTGTCAAAGAAGAAGTGTAGGTGTCAAGAAGAAGTGTAGGTGTCAAAGAAGAAGTGTAGGTGTCAAGTACGAACACTACGAAAATCCAGCAACACGACTAAGAGCCTCAATTGCTCAGGAAGTCAATAATGGACCAGTGCTTGATAGCTTATGCAAAGCCATCTCTCAGCAAGCCAATGTAACAGAATACCTTGTGAAGAATCACAAAGCATCATTACTTCCTGATCTCAACATTCCAACATTCAAGGGTGACCCACTTGAGTATAAATCCTTTATCAGATCTATTGAACATGGTGTTGAAGGCCGCACTGATGATCATCGTGACCGTCTGCAATTTCTGCTGCAGTACACAATTGGACAACCACAGGAGTTAGTTAAGAGCTGTATTCACATGGAACCTTCCGCTGGTTATGCTAAAGCCAAACAAATGCTAGAGGAGTTTTTTGGTGATGACTACAAGATAGCAGAAGCCTACATAAAGAAGGCCTTGGATTGGCAGACAATCAAGTCAGAAGATGGGGTTGCACTGCAGGCATTCGCATTGTTTCTAACAGGCTGCTCTAACACTATGAGAGATATTAGTTACATGGAAGACTTGGATAACACAGCTAACATAAAAGCACTTGTTAATAAGCTTCCTTACAAGCTCAAAGAAACTTGGAGAAAATCTGCTTGTGACATACAAGAAAAGACAAAGAAAAGAGCAAGGTTTCAAGACTTAGTTGACTTCGTCAATACGGATAACAACAAGCAGGTAACGTCAAAATCAAAACCTGTAACAGTGGACGCAAACAGCAAGCCTTGTGTTTATTGCAAAGGAGAGCAACACAACCTCACAGTTTGCAGAAAACTCAAGAGTAAGCCACATAAAGACAAGATTGACTTCTTGAAAAGCAAAGGTCTGTGTTTCGCATGTTTGAAGCATGGTCACGAGTAGCAGTTGTAAAGAAAGGATTCAATGCGACGAATGCTCTCGACTGCATCCAACACTGCTGCACAAAGATTCACAAGAAGAAACAAAGAAACAAAGTTGTGAGCAACAATCTATCTCGAGTGCTCTTGTACAAACCACTGAAACCTTTAGTGTCACTGGGATAAGGATGATTGTGTTCTGTCAATCATTCCAGTCTGTGTCAAGGCACAAAAGGGAACCAGGACAGTGAATGCGTACGCATTTCTGGACCCTGGTAGCTCTGCTACTTTTGCTACAGAGTCACTGATAAGTCAGCTTAACATGCATGGACGCAATACAAGCATCTCATTACGAACAATGGGAAATGAATCTGTGGTGAACACCCGCATTGTGACTGGACTGGAAATTAGCAGCCTTGAAGGTAAGCAGTTTATTGAACTTCCAGAGGTGTATTCACAAGACAACATCCCAGTAACCAAAGATAATATTCCCCACCAAGAGAATATTATCAGCTGGCCTCACCTAAAAGAGGTGAAACTTCCCACTATAGAATAAGAGGTTGGATTGCTCATTGGAGCAAATGTTCCCAAGGCGATGGAGCCGCTGGAAGTGGTCAACAGTGTGGATGATGGACCATATGCCGTGAGAACAATATTAGGCTGGACAGTGAATGGCCCTCTGAGAGGTGGAAGTGAAATGTTGGACGCAGACAAACGGACAGAAGTTACTGCAAATCGAATCTCTGTAGCCAGGCTAGAGGAGCTCTGTCAACTGCACTTCAAGCAGGACTTTCCTGATGCTGGACAAACTGAAGACATGGAAATGTCCAAGGATGATCACCAGTTTATCAACATGGTGTCGCAATCATTACAACTTGTGGATGATCATTACACTACTTGCCTTCCGATGAGGAACAAATCATTGTACATGCCGTGTGTTGAACTTACGGAAAAGATTCTCCTGAGATGTCAAGTTTTACGCAGAGTATGTTGCTTTCATCGATGACATCATCAAGAAAGGCTATGCAGTGAAGCTTGACAGTGATGGTAGCAGGCCAACTGATGGGCGTACATGGTATTTGCCTCACCATGGAGTCAGACACCCAGTCAAGCAAAAGCTGCGTGTTGTCTTTGATTGTGGAGCGAGTTTTCAAGGAACATCGCTGAACCAACAGCTCCTGCAGGGTCCGGACCTCACAAGTTCTCTGCTGGGAGTCCTCCTGAGGTTCCGACAAGAAGCTGTGGCGGTTATGGCTGATGTGGAGGCCATGTTCCACCAGATAAGGGTCAGCGACAAAGACACAGATCTATTCAGGTTTCTATGGTGGCCTGAAGGGAACTACAACCAGGAACTTGTTGAACACAAGATGTTGGTCCACATCTTTGGTGCAACATCTTCGCCAAGTGTTGCAACTTTTGCGCTACAGCAATGTGCAAAAGATTTTGAAGAGGAATTTGGACAGGAAACTGCCAAGACGGTCAAGAAAAACTTTTACGTCGATGACTGTCTTAAGTCAACTACTGATGAAGACACAGCAATCAAGCTTTGCACTGATGTGAGAAGCATGTTGGCTAAAGGTGGATTCCGTCTAACAAAATGGTCAAGCAACAGCTGGAAGTTGCTTAACTCGATTCCTGAAGAGGAAAGAGCACAAGGATTTAAAGACCTGGACTTGGATGACTGCAGTTTGCCAATAGAGAGAGCGTTGGGAATCCATTGGTGTGCTGAATCGGATCAGTTCAAATTCAAGCTCAACCTCAAAGATCGACCACACACAAGGAGAGGCCTGCTCTCTCTTGTCAGTTCCATCTTTGACCCACTGGGTTTTCTAGCTCCTGTGACACTGCCCGCCAAAAGAATCCTACAAGATCTCTGCAGGCAGAAATACAGCTGGGACAAAGACCTGCCAGAGCAGTTGTGAAGATCTGGAAAAAGTGGATCTCAAGTTTGCAACAGCTGGAGAAGTTTGGAGTTGACAGATGTATCAAGACAAAGCAGTTTGGTACACCAGTCTTTGCACAGCTACATCACTTTGCTGATGCAAGCGAAGATGCCTATGGTACAACAAGTTATCTACTGCTGCGTAATGCATCTGGAGAAGCCCAATGCACCTTGGTGATGGCTAAGGCAAGGGTCGCACCTTTAAAGTCTCCAACTATACCAAGAATGGAACTTACTGCGGCCACAGTCTCAGTCAAGATGGACAAGCTTCTGAAGAAAGAAATTGAACTTGAACTTCAAGACTCAATCTATTGGACTGACAGCACGGCTTTGCTAAAGTACTTGAACAGTGAAAGCACAAGATTCAAGACTTTCGTTTCTAACAGAATCTCAGCAATCTTGGATCACTCTCAGACCTCTCAGTGGAGATATGTTAATACCAACTTGAATCCTGCTGATCACGTGTCAAGAGGACAGACTGTGGAAGCATTCTTGAAGAATGAAAGCTGGCTTTCAGGCCCAAGTTTCTTGCTCAGCATACAAGACCAGTGGCCTAAGAATCCAGACCCTGGAATGCTTGATGTTGATGACCCAGAGGTCAAAAGAGTGGCTCAAGCACATGTCATTCAAGTGCAAGAGCCCAAAGATGTGATGGACCAATTGATGACTTACTACTCATCTTGGACAAATCTAAAGCGTGCAGTGGCCTGGTTTCTTAAGTTGAAAGATTTGCTTAAGGAACTGAAAGCAAAGAGAAAATAAACAAACACATTACATGGTGAAAGCAGAGTGAATCAGTTCAAAAAGGCTTTCAAAGGAACACAGCTAGTCTGTGAAGATTTAAATGAAGCAGAAACTGAAGTCGTGAAGTACTGTCAAAAGAAAAGTTTCAAAGAAGATTTGACAATGCTAAAAGAACATCAAAGGGTAAAGAAAAACAGTTCACTCTACAAGTTGAACCCAGTACTCCAAGAGGGAGTCATTAGAGTTGGAGGCAGGTTGAGCCGTGCGGCAATGCCTGATGATTGCGAGCAGCCAGTCATCTTGCCAAAGGATTCACACATCACAAAGCTTGCGATAAGACACATTCCCGATTTAACAGCTCATGCTGGAAGGAATCACATGTTGGCTCAATTGCGTCAAAGATTCTGGATACCTGGAGCGAATGGAGCCATCAGGAAGTTCTTGTCGAAGTGTGTCCCCTGTAAAAGGTTACATGGAACTACTGGCAAGCAGCTCATGGCAGATCTACCAGAATGCAGGGTCCTGCCTGACGATCCTCCATTCACAAGAGTAGGTGTTGACTACTTTGGCCCATTCCTGGTGAAAAGAGGAAGAGGGCAAATAAAGAGATATGGTGTTATCTTTACGTGTCTCGCCATACGAGCAGTACATCTGGAAGTCGCATCTTCACTTGACACAGATGCGTGCCTCAACGCGATCAGGAGATTCCTTGCAAGAAGAGGACAAGTCAAGGAGATTTACTCGGATAATGGAACAAACTTTCGGTCGGCTGACAGTGAGTTGAGGAAGTCAATCCAAGAATGGAACACCAGTAAGATCGCTGATACCTTGCAACAGAAGGGTGTCCAATGGCACTTTAATCTTCCTTCTGGTTCTCACCATGGAGGAAGCTGGGAGCGGCTGATACGCTCAGTAAGAAAAGTTCTTAACATCACGGTGAAGGAACAGGTTCTTGATGAAGAAGGTCTCCATACCTTGCTGTGTGAAGCAGAGGCAGTCATAAACAGCAGGCCCATCACAAAGGCATCTTCAGACCTCAATGATTTCACCTGTTGTTACTGAAGGTTAAACCAGAGTTACCTCCAGGTGTTTTCAACAAAGACGACCAGTATGCTAACCGCAGATGGAGTCAGGTCCAATATCTTGCGGATGTCTTCTGGAAACGCTGGTGCAAGGAATACCTGACACAGCTCCAAGAACGTCAGCGATGGTTCACGCCTGGAAGAAACTTTTGTGTCGGTGATGTGGTGCTGATTGTGGATGACACTTCACCGAGAAATTCATGGCCACTTGGAAGAATCATGACAACCCTGCCCGACAAGAAAGGCCTTGTTCGCCAGGTGAAAGTAAAGACCAAGACTAATGAGCTATGGCGTCCAATAACCAAGCTTTGTCTTCTTCAAGAAACTGAGGACACTTGATCTGTGCTGGAAACCAAGCCCTCAATTAGGATGAGGCATTGATGATAATGGACTAGATCCTAAGCCAAGTATTTGATGGGATGAAGAACAACAAGAAGTTTTCTTTAGTTTAACATAGCATGTGGGCTCTTTTGATTTAAGTTAATGTTTTGAGTAATTGTTTCAAGGGCATTGATAACATATTGTAGGAGCCTTATTGCTCATCATGTTAAATTTATGGATGCATGTAATACTTTTTGTTCATTGGATCTGGGAAGGGGAGGGGCTTGTGGACTTAATTGGGCTCAGTTCGGGCTAGTAGAGAGTGGAGCCACACAGTCTTTTGACCTCTCTCTCCTCATCTTTCTTTTTGTATAGTTTTGGACTAACCTGTATCTGTTTTTTGTTTATTTATGTTTAAGTAAACATTTAAAATTTGATCATTTGGTCCCGTGGATTTTTTGGATGAAAATTGCTTAAGAGAGGAGTTCTGGGAGCGTCAAGCTAGCATCAAGCTTCATTCAGAGGATAACTACAACATGTGTTCTGCACTTTGGGCACTGGTGAGGATGAAGACAAGACACAGAATACTTTTAAAACAGTGCACTTGAATTGAAAATTGAATTCTGAAATACTCCACTACTGGACGACTCACTGGCTTAATTTCAAAGAATTCTGCAGCAGTCAGACGGGCAATGGTCTCTTCAAAGTACTCCATTTCCTTAACAGTCAAAGCCATCATTTTGCAAACCTCCTGGTACGACACGCCCCTAAATTTGAAGTGCTCACGTATTCTGATCTTTATGGTAAATGCTCCAGACTGCAGAGCGAGCAGGAGGAACAGACAGAGAGAGCGAGTCCGTTATTAATCTCCTTTTCCAGGCAAAAGTGATAAATGCCGAAGTCTTACTGTAAAACCGGCTATGAGATACACGTGTATGAAACAGGAGTAAACAAAATACTGTATACTGTTCAGGGAATAGCTAAGGAGGTCGGTGAAATTATTGTGAGAATAATACTGCGAGTCTGCAGTAACTTCCGTTTTTCAAAATGAGGTGTTTGTAGGAGCCATTTTGTGTTTATCGTTGGCATGTTTTATAATTAGACTTATCTGAATATATTATTTTCCAATAGGGACACTGAATGCACAGGGGCGTGTCTATATAGTAGCACAGGTGACAGGAAAGGGAGGGCACAGGTACGGGGAGCACAGACAGTTCTCACCTCATTCATGTTTCAGACCAGCACTCAGACAAACGACAATTCATTCATTCTACTGGCTACGCTTCACTGGAAATTGTATGTTTTTTGTTCTCATATCTTCATCAAGTCACTTCAATAAACCTTCAACTCAACTTTAATAACGGCTGGAAAATCATTGTTTGCATCTGCGTGAGACTTAACCCCTACCTGTGTATTAATGGCAATAATTGGAACAAAGGTAAAAATTGCCATTACAGTGTTCACAATTTAAAAAACAGTTTTCCTGGGAAAAAAATATAAAAAAATATGTTCTTCCATAAGTACACCATGATTCTGATATGGTTGGACTTAGTACTTCTTAGACTACATGCACATGTACTATGAAGTACTTTTACAGTGAACTTTTTGAGAAATCCACTGTCAAAGTCCATAATAAATCACTATAATGAGTCTTTTTTTCTGATTTTGATGTCTGTTTAAAACATTTTCCTCCATAAGTACACAATGATTCTGATATGGTTGGACTTAGTACTTCATAGACTACATGTGTGGGTACTATGAAGTACTTTTACTTCATAGTAAGTAAAGTTAAAGTTAAAGTTCCTCCAAGTAAAGAAAAAAATCAACAGTAGTTTGGATAATAATTCTCATTGTCACATTATTTCAAAAAGAAATGTTTAAAATTTAATTCCGTAATTTTACTTATTGACATTGGTAACTTAACATACACAGTTTCTTATTTTGCAATTGAATCGACAATCATGAAAGATGAAGCTTTCCTTAACTGCTGATTTCAGTATACTCATCCTTGCGTCCTTTTGCCCCCTAAGCCTAATATTTTGGCCGACGCTGCTCACTGCCAGACAGATGCACTTGGACGACCTGTGGCCGGGGTGGTGGTCATCTGCAGGGAAAGACTGAAAGGAGAAACGTTTAGTCACCAGGCAGCTGTACAGGTATTATTTTAAATATGAAAAAAACAAAAATGTTCTCGGTAGTTTGAAATTGTGTGTTGAATCTTGTGTGTTCATGTTACAGACTGTGATCCATGAGCTGTTTCATGTGCTGGGTTTCTCTAAAGAGCTCTTCCACACCTGGCGAGACTGTTCCTCCATGTCTCAAGGTTTTTTTTTTAACATAATTGTTTTATGTAATTATATAATACTTTGAGGTCAGCATGTGAAGTGGGCTTAAAAGTGTGCTGTTTAAGTGCCCTTAACAACTCTGAAGTGCCTTTAAAAGTGTGGTCTTTATAGGGCATTCTGAAGTGGGCACACTTTTAAGGGCACTTAAAGTGTGCACTTCAAAATGTGCGCTATTAAAAATGTCACTTTGAAGAGACCTTAAGTTTAAACTTTGAAGTTCCCTTAATAGTGTGCTCTCTTAAGTACTGTTTAATGTGTGGCAGTAAAGTGCCCTTACAATTGTGCAATTAGAAGTTCACGAAAAAGTGTGCACTTTTAATTTTGTTTAAAAGTTCCCTTAAAGTATGCACTTAAGTGGGAACTCAAAAAATGTATAATAAGAAGTTTGGATTAAGATTGAATTTTTAAGAGCACTTAAAGTGTACACTTTGAAGGGCCCTTAAAAGTGAAAACTTTTAAATATACTTTAAATTGTTAACTTTGACATATACTTCAAAATGCCCACTTCAATTGATTTACTCAAAATGTGGCACTTTTGGTGTGCACTTTACAGTACACAAAACATTGGAATCTTTAAGTATACTTCAAAGTGTGCTTAGATATCCATGTGACTTCACATGCTTTTGAAAGTGTTTTTAACCCTGGATGAAAAATCGTTCTTGTTTTTTTATTTTTTAGCTGAGTGCCGACTGTTCTCCTCAAGGGAAAGTGACCTACTCTGATGGATCCGGCCACATGAGGATTTACACCCCATCTGTCATCTCAGCCCTGCAGAAGCACCTGAACTCCACTGATCCTGAGCTTGGGGGATGGCTAGAGAACCTTGTACAGAACAGCGCTTCAATTCAAATCCTTTAGCAGAGCTGCAGAACCACTCCAACTTAACCAGATTTGTCAAGAGGCCTCCGTTATATGATCTTCTACTTTGTTAATGCAGGGTGTACTTCCTGGCAAAGTGTCCTCACACTGGGAGTCCAGGATCTTTCAGGGCTCCATCATGGCAGCAGAGCTAGCGGACTCATCTTCAGTCCGGATCAACCCGGTAACCTTGACTGCATTACAGGACACGGGCTGGTACAATGTAGACGTGAGCAGTGCACAGAGTCTGGTGTGGGGAAACGGTAAGTATAGAAAAAGAATAAAAAATAAAAAAATAAATAAAAAATAAAATATATGATAAATGTTTGATTTGTAGGAGAAGGGGCCATGTTTGGATCCCTGTCAACCTGTCAGAACAAATCCTCATCGTTTTTCTGCTCTGGCAGGTATATTAAGTTATAATTGTTTACCTCCACAACAGTCTGGATAGGAATGTAAGCCACTTTTTAATTTAAAATGTTACATTTTTTGCGTTTTTTCTTCTTCTCAGTGGGTTTGGGTGTCATTACCTTCACCTCCACAAAGGGGAGTGCAAGACTGATCAATACCTGGAGGGATGCAGTGTGTATAAACCCCTCAAAAATGGAGTAAGAAGTATTTCCTGCTCTGTAGTAATTTCAAATGATGTAAAACAGCTTTGTGGGATCAATTCTATTTTTCATGCCAACGCTTTCAGTCTTTTTTTATGTTCATATGAGCATCACGTTTACCCTCTCCACCTTTTCCCTTCAGAGTGAGTGCTGGAAAAAGGAAAACCCCAGGCGGTCAGCTGAAGCGGACTCGACTGGGGAGATCTTTGGTTTTGACAGCCGATGCTTCTTCTCCAGTCTGACCAGACAGGTGTGTACACGTGTGTTTTCACGCGTGCATGTGAGTGTATTAATGTGTTTTCTTTCCCTCTCATATTAAGTTGATTATAAAGTCATTTTTTTCTTCACTTGTCTCTTGTTTAGAACCGGAGTCAGTTTCCTTCGTTCATCAGCACAGTGGAGGGCCGCTGTTACAGACACAGGTGTACTGGACCAAACAGGTACCAAATCCACGTGTCAGGCTCTGAGTGGGTGGAGTGTCCAGCAGGGGGAAGCATTCAGGTAATGACATAAAAAAAAATACAGAAACAGAACACAGTTTTAAAGTACTGGTGGTGTGGAGAAATACTTTTCATACTTCTACATTACTCCGACATATTTGAATGTTTAATTTCATAGTAGCAAAATAATAATTGTAAACAAATCAGTATAACATAATGCCAAGGGACTGCAGATGTAAACTAGCTCTAAGCTGACTCTGGTACAATGCATCAAATGGAAACATTTATGTTTAATATTGTACATGGTCCCGTTACAAATAAAAAGTTAAGAAAAGAGAGGGAATGACTTTCCTTAACGATAAACCTGGCTAAGACTTGATTGATTATTTACATTTAGACAAGATTTGGTGTGATTGACAAAACAGGTTACTCAATCTGAGTAATTCCCATATTTAAACACCATGCACCATTAAAAACAACAGCTGATTTATTGCCTTTCTAAAGTAATAGTGTAATGTTTGTATGTAGTGAAGCATGTCTTGTGTTAAATGTGCAGTCTATTTAATGAAACCAGATGTAATCTAATATCTTTTGTGTTTTTTTACAGTCAGATTGAAGGATACCAGGGTTCAGTTTCCTGTCCTGACAGGAGGTTGTGTCTGTACTCTGACATCACTCCTCCTTCAGACGCCGTCGATACATTTCCTGCAGGATCAGGATCCACACCAGCACAGATGAACACAGTAATCTGTAGGAAACACAGCCTCTAAAACCAGCTTTATAAACTTTAATTGTTCAATAATTTTGTTTGTCTCTTCTTAGTAATTTATCTGAAGGCTGTGTTGTAATTGTAGAGTTATTCAGTCAGAGAAAAAATGCCTTTTTATGACAATTTTTATTGAACAGAGTAATGTGAAAACATAAAGATAACCTGTTGTGGTCAAACGCAGCTCAAAAATATCAATCAGCTGGTTTCTCACCCTACATACATTATATTGATCAGAAATGATACCAAAAAAACATAATGAGGAAACATGGCCAAACCAAAAAACAGTATCTATATATATATATGACCCTAACAGAAAAACTAAGATGAAAATTATAAATGAAGTGAAATTAAACTCATTTTGGAGCATAATATTATTCCCAATTCTAACACATGTACAGAGAAGTTTGGGTAGAATACAGACACCTTTTTGTGTTACCACCACTTAGCAAAATATTACAAGAAGTAGTAATCCCTGAGTTATAAACTGTCATTGTGTAAAATAAACTGTATAATTATGGATGCTCAATGTGTCTTGAGAATCAAATAAATCACTAAGCCCTCCATTTTCTTAACTATCACTCCAATTATTTCCATGATGGTGAAAGAGATAAAACTTGAAGTCAGTATGAAATATTTTAAAATAATGATTGCACTCAGTGAATGTCTTTCAAACCAGTTGTTGGCAGTTTTCAAGCTCCCCTTCTAATTTTAAAGCAGATCCCATATGGCTCCCTGAAAAAGTCCAAACAGTCCTCAAACACTGTCACCTTCACAAACTGGCTTGAGATCAGAATATACCAATAAATTCGGTCTTTACTGAATACTGTGTTGCTATTCATAAAAATATACATTTGGCTAAAAACTGCTGTTTAACCATAACTGATTATATTCTGTTGCATTTAATAATCTACATTACACATGGACATGTGTCACAGGCAGGGTAATTCACCATATTCCCATGATGTCATGCTCAGAGTGAGAAGCTTACCTTTTACTTCTGTGATCTAGATTGTAACTCATATAAATGCAGCAGAATGGCTTGTGATATGAAATGAGGCTCTTTATAGAGTTGAACTAGTTTGCTCTTTACACTGTTTAATTCTGCAGCTTTGCGAAAGAAACCCTGCTGGCATTTGATCAGGCTGCACCAAGTTTAACATTGACAGTTTTCCTACTTAAGGTACATGCTGAAGTGACAGTCTGCTACATTGCTGTAATACATCCCCCCACAGAAAAATAAACTACAGCATTGTTCATTCTTTCACACATCATCTTATTTCCTCTTCCATACTGGTATAGAGGTCTGTCTTGGGGCGACACCATCGTTGCAAGCTCTGAAATATGAATCACAGTCTGCAGAGAGCTTCAAGCACACAAAACAGAACTCCTCCTTACACCGGGGACATTTGATGTGATTGCATTTGTTTCCGTTATGCTCGATCAGAAACCCACAGGTGGGACAGGCACGGACAGAGGGACAGCCGGTCACCATCTTAACATCCTTGAAGTTGATCTCGGGACACTTTCTCAGGATTTCCAGTGGCTGATTAACACATTCAGGGTTTGCACAGTAGTCGGCATGTTCAGATGGACCTGTCCATTTCTTTAAACACTGCCAGCAGATACTGTAAACCTTTCCTTTGTTACGTGTGCACACTGTGCAGCAAACCCTCAGGTCATTCTGGTCCTTTCTCACCACTAAACTCTCACAGCCGGGACACTGTTGAGTAAATTTGGTTGAAAATCAAAAAAATAATAAAAAACATCTTCAGTATGAATGCACAATATCTCTTAGAACCTGTGATTGGTAGATACTTACTTTTTTGGCATCCAAATGATCTTTGGCGACTCTATTGAACATTCTTTTGTCAATGTATGTTGTTTCTGCAGGAGTCAGCAGAGCCATTTCGCAAACCTCTTCAAATGACCACACAGCATCACAATTAGGTTGGCCACAAACAAACTCCACCTTACCCTTGAGAATTAAACAGAAAATCAATCAAATGTACTTAATTGCCACTGTCCTTTACTTTTACCACCATGAATTAAGTGACAGATGAAGAGCTGAAAAGAAGTCCTTAATGTTATAAAATAATAGACATTTAAAATCCTCATGCTTTAAGAGACACGAAGTGGATTCAAACAAAAAATAAAAAGTAAATCTACTGCTCATAGTTCATAAGATCCATAGCTCTAGAACAAGCCTGACAATCAACCTAATAGTTGTTTTCCAGTTTTGAAAATGTGGAGAAACATAACAAAATAATAGTTTTCTAATACCTGGTCCAGCTGCCAGAGACACCAGTCGATGAGAGACGTTGGAGTCACAGTATGACCACAGGACATCTTTGCTCTGAGAGACTTGTAGTCATTGAGCTCAACTAGAGGAGAAAAAGAGCAACAGACAGTGGTAGTTAGTTTTGTATTTAAAGAATGACACCCAACAAGGTGTCAGGTCAGGTATCAGGAATTTATGGATGGAGAGGAGATCAGGACAGCTGTTTTTCAGAGTCTAAAGTCCCTTCATGAAGAACACCTTGAAGTGCATCATTTACCTTATACCACGGTCGATTGCTAAACAGGATAAGGCATACTGCTGCCTGTAGTTAACATTAACTCTGTTTTCCTGCTCACGCCTCAGGGTTTGACTTATTCCTGAAAAAAGGACATATCCCAAAATGTTCTGCTGCAATGAAAACATTAAACACTTCTTCTGTGAGTAGGCTATAGCAACAAAATACAAAGGGCTGTAGGCTGCTTTACAATTACAACTTTACAACTAGGCTATCGATTTTTCAGTAGCCTAATTAACTGAAAATCTCCAAATAACCTTAAAATATTAAGTATAGGCCAATTCACCTTATTATAGACTATATGTTTAATAAAATTTAGATTAATTTGGGGGTTCTGTTCTCTTACAATCCATTTCATCTTCTCCATCGACGAATGTAAACCATGTGTCATTTGGGTCGTAACACCTCTCCTCCTGTTCAGCTGTCAAAGTGCTTGGCCAATTCTCTGGTTGTAAATCAACATTTGGTCCAGTTTCCAAATTGTCCGATGAGTTACTTGGTTCAGCATCAAACATTGATGGAGTTAATTTTGTCCTCACTCTAGGTCGTAGCGCATGGCATGCACATCTCCTGAGTGCAGCTGGGTTCCTTGATTCTGTCTCCGTTTCCAAAGGTCTTCTCCTGGGAGCAGTTCCAACTTGTCTGGTCTGCGTTGGCGCCGGGGTACTTGGTTGACGTGGCGGATTGTTCCCCATCTCGACTCCATCTCAACAACGGATGTGTAGCTCCAGTAGTTTATTCACCTGTCTAGAAGTCACATGATGTCCAATCAGCTCATAGGTGACGCATACCAGATTTCCTACACACCCTCGTTAACCTTTTAAATGCACTGGGATCGTTTGCACTTGGACACGTCTCTCGCAGTGCTCTGATCTGGCTTGGTTGTAAAAAATGAGGATCCAGGTGAATGTACACGGTCCCAGAGGAGAAGAAAAGATCATCGATCTGTGTGACAACATTGAGCAGATGAAGAACATCACTGTGGAGCAGCTTAAACGGAAAATCAGAAACGACCTCAGGATAAGTACGTCTCACTTCATTTTCAGTAGTAGTAGTAGTCCCCTATTTCTTAATTGTTATATGACTATTATAACATAGGCCTACCCACGCGGAAAAATACATTTGTTTTTCTGACAGATCAGAAAACATTTATCGTTTTATTAGCCTTAAACTTCTGAATGTGTTTATCTATAAAAGCCAGACCTGAGTTATTTTTATTTCTGCACAGAGGATGATGTCCGGATTGTGTTCCAAGCCGAAACCCTGGAGGAGTCAACTCTGGTGATGGCTTACGGGATCCGTCACCTTTCTACCATCCACACTCTTGTAATTCTGCCCGGAGGAAACTGATGTGGAACCATTGACTGTGTATCAAAATAATATAAATGTGGAAAAGACAAAGAAGAAAAAAAACACAAAGACTCTGAACTACACTGCTGTCATATGTTCCATATGAACTGCAGGAAAATAAATTGTTGAATTTCCCTTCTCTTAAAACCTCTTTGTTTTGGATTTGTCATAAAATCAATACTCTGAATATGTAGGCCTGTACATATCCTACGTTTCACAGCATTTGAATGTTGCAATCTAGATTACATGGAAGTAGTCTAAATGCAGTAAAATGACAATAAAAATGACGCAAATGACCCCAAGCTATAAAACTCTTTATTGTTGAGGTTTCAGAATGGAGATAGCCTAAAACACAGTGCTGGCTGTTCAGTTACTGTTATCATACACTATTTTAATTATTATTTTAGAACCATGCAATTGCTCAGGTTGAATCTGATTGAATCTAAAAACGTCTTTTAGCATGAAACAGAACAAGAGCTCTGTATTTTAAACATTTTATTAAGAGTTCAGTTATTTGAATTTGTCTTTATTTTTCAGATACAATTTTGTTAAAATTGTTTTCTCAATATATGACAATCATCCTGTGATTTCCATTTCTAAAATCATTTGAGCTGCATTTCATGTATGACAGCTTTTATAATGTACGTTAACAAAAACACACATACACTGTAGGCCTACAGTACTTAATGTTATTAAAGCCTGCAGGGACAGAGAAGCAGTAAATACAATACAAATGATCTGTTTTCTCCTGCTTTGTAACAAAAATGGAAAAGATAATAAACTAAACTAAACTCAATGTTTGTTGACATCAATAACAGATGAAGAGAGGGCTTCTGCAGAAGAAGCCAAATTGTCATGTTATGTTACTGTACAGTAATGTATGAAGCAGCTGTGAATTAAATTCCCTTAACTTATGATGTGTTTAAAAAGAACTCAATGAATGAATTTTATGGTGACTTCCCCACATTAGTTGATGGTGAGCAGCAGGAATTAACGATACATCCTACATTCATTCATGCATCATGCATTAATTCAGCATCAATTAAGTATAACATTTGTATAATGATATAAAAGTTTACCCTGATTTAGTTTAATGCTTTTCATACTTTTGGATTTTAACACCAAAAAGTAAAGTACAGTTAAAAAGTACATCACTATTGTATTTCTTTAAAGTCAGAAAGGAGATATCCTGCTATTCCTCACAGAAGAAAACATATCAAAGATATATGAAACAAGGTTTTTAATAGATATAATTCATATTTTTAACCGAGCCTTGTCATATATATGACAACTTGTTATATAACCACTGGAGTTTCCAGAATTGCCATGCCTTTTTTTAAATTCACTATTATTTGTTGGCATGTGCAAAAACAAAAAAAAGGTAATGGAAAGAACAGTTGACATAAAAAAATGAAACGAAACTCAAAGCAAAGCAGGCGTTGTCAGGTAATTGTTGCTGACTTATCCTCAGGCATTTTCTCATTACTGGAATTAAAGGCAAAAATAGAACTAAAAAAGTTTGTTGTGTGTTAAGAAGGATATAATCAATAAAGGTGTGTGAACAGGTGTGTCTTGATCAACATGAGGTAGGACCTTAACCTGAAAGAAGTTGAACAACATTCTGGCAGGTAAGTGGTTTATTCTGGGAAAAGGAGTAACAGAAAGTCATTAGTCTGAGGGTGGATTGGTATAATAAAAGCATGATGCTCACCACTGACTTTACAGGCTGAATGCCATATGATAATTACACTTTGTCATGTCATCTGTGGTGGCCAGGGTGACAGGAAAGGGACAAATTATACATTTCAGAAGAAAATTAAATGCAAAAAAACCCTTCATAAACTAATAACAATTAAAACAGTACACTTTGAGAACTGATTTGATACCTTTGGGGCACAATGGCTCGTCACTGGGGCAGCACCCTAAAGGCACCACTGGCTTGTCCTTGATATGGGGTACTTCAATGTACCCTGGTGGTTTTTACCTCAAAGAGACCAAACTTGTATCTCTGGTGAGAGGTGACACTTTTGTACCTCAATTGATCACAACAAATATGTCTGCCTTTTCAAAGGTTACAAAACTGACTTTAGCAGGGTACAAAAAGGTGCCCAGGTAATACTGGTAAACAAGTTTTATGTTTGCATATACAAGATGGAAACAGAAACAAATGTGACACTGTTCAAATAATCTATTCAATTATTTTCACGTTTAACAATTTAACTAATTTCGTATTGAAACACAATGTTAGATTGTGACATACTGACTATTCTTTAAAGAACAGGTGTTATTTGCCAACAAATTTAAGTAAACACACCAATTTTGATGTCTGAGCAAAAGTATCGATGCAACTGCAAAAATCCCAAATACAGCCAGCGATAGGCTGTCTTATTATTGTGCTCCATTTTTTCAAATACAATTGTTTCTTAAATTAAGAGCCACTTAAAAAACAAAAGATAATCTTTCTAACCACCTAAATCATTTCGTTCATGTTCATAACACTTAGAAGACTCTGCCTGATAATAGATGAGGGCGGCATTAAATGAAATGTGGGAGGTAGGCTGTGGCCCAGGACACGACGCAAGCTGTCTGTCAATAATAGGCACCAGTAGAAGAAGACACATCCTCCACTACAGGCTACTGGTTACTGGTTTCACGATGTGATCGCAAGCCGTTTGTAAGTGTCTTTTTCTCTTTGTTTGCAACCTAGGCTAAGTGTTTTAATCATGCTGTTTTAAACTGATTTGAAGAACCGACTTGTATTTAATATCTGCGGATAGTTATTTGTGTTTTATTTGTAAGGAGTTTATTGGCTGTCATTTCCCACCCGTATTAAATGTGTGGATATCTAGTTAAGAATTATTGTATGAAATGTAAGATAGTGGCAAATCTTCTATCCGTGTTGCCCCTTGATTAATTTACGCAAACGTCACGTAAACTAGAACACTGTAAGCGCAACAATGTCTGAACGATAACTGGGGTTTATTGAAACGTTTTAAAGAAGTCTTTCTCTCTCGTTTGGATTTGCACTTCTAATCCCGTGTGCAGACTTTCTGAGCTACAACAGGAATCATTAAACTGTTCTTCTTTTCAGACGCATGATGGGGAGTCGCACAGGTACGAACCAACAGTAGCATATTGAATTCCTGAGAAACGAAAAGTTAACCTCAAAATTAATTGTTTGAAATATGTCTTCTGCTTATTTCTTTTTTGTAGGACGCGCTTTGCCACCGTGAGTATTCAATGCAGGACTTTGCTTTATCTCTGACATCAAATACTAAGTAGTAATATTGGAGGGGAATGAGATTGAAGAGGATAGAATATTCAGGGGAAAGGGTTTATTTTAACATAGGCACCAGGTACCAGAGATAAGAGTGTATTGTGTTTGTGCTTCGTCATTAAACAGAATTATAGACTAGGGCTGTTTGGGAAAATAAAGTTGAAATTGTAACATTAGCATGCATGTCTGAAACGGAAATGAATCAGTTGCCTGAATTAAAAATGATATAGTTTTATTCTGTTATCTTCAGGGAAGAGACAAGTGAAGTGAGCCTCATGAAAATAACAAGAAAAGAAATGGACTCAGAGAAGGAACAAAAAGGTAAGGAGAAGAGATACATATGATTCAAATGGCAATCATTGACATTAAAGCTCCTGTGAGGAATTTTTATCTGGTTGTAAAACAGACTGAAATTAATACTGAGGCATATTAATGCTTATTAACGAAGACAAGGAAATGAGTCACAAGACTGACTCTTACTAAAGAGTACATTTGAATGCCTGAAACTGCTGTCACAAGGTGTCAATTCAATTCAATTCAAAAAACTTTATTTGTCTCCGGGGGACAATTCAAAGGCACACAGAGCAGTAAATTAACAACAGTGCAAGCAAATGAAACATTTTAACCTAAATATAAAGTGTCAATTTAAATACAACTTAAAGCTTAAACTTAACTTAAAAATACAAAATATAAAAGAGTAGATATAAGTGGACAGTGATCGGACTAACAGTTGTAAACAGATGTAAACAGAACTATGTGCAGTAAACGAGAAATAAATATATACATACAGAGCTATGTGCAAGTAGGCTAAATACTAAATGATAAGTTAATAAGGTGCATGGTGAATAATGGAACAATAGAACTAATATATACAATATAACTGTAAGGTAAAAATGAGATAAATAAAGTGACCGTAGTGCAATGATGGATAAGAAACAACAGGAATAAATTAACCAGAACTGTATGAATACTGATATAAAATGGATAGAATAAAGTGATGTAGTGCATGAGACCAGATAAAGCAGAGGCAGTTAAGGTGCACGGCAAATATAAAGGAAGTAAAAAAGCAAAGTTCACAGCTGAGAGTCTGCATTGGGTGAGAGGTGTTGGTGTCTGTTGGGGGGGGTTAGGAGTTGAGGAGCTGGACAGCCCTGGGAACAAAGGTTGCTCTTCTCCTCTGTGTTCTACAGCAGGGACAGCGAAGCCGGCGTCCTGAGGGGAGCCACTCAAACGCTGGGAAGAGAGCGTGTGAGGGGTCCTGCATAATCCGACCTGCTAGCCTGATTGTCTGTTGCTCATAGATCGATGTCAAAGTCCTTACAGGTCGTCCAATGATCTTAGAGCAGACTGTGACCGTGCTCTGCAGGCGGTTTCTGTTCTGGAGGCTGGTGGAGTGGAACCAGCAGGTTATAGAAAAAGTAATAATGCTCTCAATGAAGGAGTAGTAGAAGGTCAGAAGAATGTTCTTACTGACTCCAAAGGAATTGAGTTTCCTTAGGAGGTATTTTCGCTGCTGACATTTCCTGAGAATCTCCTCGGTGTTGGAGGCGAATTTCAGCAGGCTGTCGAAGCTAGTACCCAGGTACTTATACTCCTCTACTAGTTCGACAGGATTCCCATGGATTGTGGTGATTGCTGATGCAGCCAGTTCCCTCTGCTTGTTGGAGAAGGTCACCACCATGTCTTTGGTCTTGCTCACGTTCAGTTCGAGGCAGGAGCTGTCACACCACTCCACAAACTCCTGAAGAACTGGTCCCTGGTGCTGAGAGGGGCCTGACAGCAGAGACAGAAGAACTGTGTCGTCTGCGTACTTCACCAGGTGACAGTTTGGCTGTGTGGTTCTGCAGTCATCGGTGTAGAGGATGAAGAGCAGAGGTGAGAGCACGCCGCCCTGAGGGGAGCCAGTTGAGGTGTGTTGGAGGTTGGAGAGGGTGTTGTTGACCAGAACTCTCTGTGATCTGTTGGTCAGAAAGTCCAATATCCACAGGATAAGCTGGTCGTTCAGATGGAAGCAAGTTGAAAGTTTGTCAGCCAGGATGTGAGGCTGCAGGGTGTTGAATGCAGAGGAGAAGTCTGCAAACAGGAGTCTGGCTGAGGTGTTGGGGTGCGCCAGGTGTTTTTGAACAGTGTCTATTATGAATGTTTTTGCATCATCGACACCTCTGCCTGCACGATAAGCAAATTGTAGCGGGTCCATCTGGGAGTCGGTTTCTCTGATGATGTGTTGTTTTATGATCCTCTCCATGGCCTTCATCACCAGAGACGTGAGGGCCACAGGCCTAGGGTCATTCAGTGATTTGGCAGGGCTTTTCTTGGGGATGGGGATAGCTGTGGAGTGTTTCCACAGCTGTAGGGCCTGTGCTGCTGTCCAAAGAGCTCTGGAACAGGGTCTGAAACACGCCCCCTAGCTGCTCGGCACAGTGCTTCAGGATGCGTCAGACAATGTGATCAACAGCAAGCTGAAGACACAGCACTTTAAAAAATAAAGTTTTCCACAGAAAATATTCACTAGGATCGATAGATTGTTAAGAGAAAGATGGATGAGATTTTTGCCATGAAACAATAGCCCTGAAACATGATGTACATGCACAGACTAGATTAACTAATGTGTCCACAGGGGGCGCCAGAATCGCCACAAACCAAAAGTTAAGGTTAAGTTAAAGTTACAGTAATCATAAAAAATATTTTTTTTAATTTTGAGCAAACATTTAACACAGTATAGTGTACATAATATAACATTAGATAATGTATTAGTCATATCTTAATGTTTTATATGTATATCCCGAGAGATTTGCTAAATTTACATACGCTAAATGTACATACTACATTTTAAGGGTAAGTCTTATTATTTCCTGACAGAGTCACCGAAACTTCACGGTCTGAGTAATCAGGGAGCAACATGTTACCTCAACAGTGTTCTGCAGGTTCTCTTCATGACAACTGAGATTCACAACAGGTTTGACACTGTTTGGTTTGCTAATGTAAAGACCAGGATCAAGACTTTATTGTACATTAAAGTTGTAGGTTTAAGGTTAAACCTTGATATATTTTTTTGTTTTAAGTCTGTAGACTTTAATAACATGAGAAGTTCAACATTATAAGATGGAAAAACCATATTGTTAGATCAATAAACTTACCACATTTTAACATTGTACTGGTACATTTCTTTACTTGATGACAGCAATACTCCTTCATAAGATTACAATGATTTACTAAACAAACAATAAAAGGGAAGAACATTTTTAGAAGAATGATTTAAATAATTCCCGTTCTTTCTCAAGCTTGGATCAAAACTCTGATACAGATAAGGAGCTGAGAAACCTCTTTGAAAAACTGGAGACAGAAACATGTGAGACAGTAGACATCACAAACAGTTTTGACATTACAGACGGTAAGTTGACCAGTGACCGTCATAAAACATTAATGAGGAGGTGGAGCAGAAGTTCCCTCTGCAGCTGCAAAGTAATGCTTTTGTGGCGTTTCAGTTGAATTTCATGTTTCATTTTTAGTGCATCAACAACGTGATGCTGCTGAATGCCTGGAAATGATTTTACACAAAGTCAGCCCACAGGCCTCCCAGGTGAGCATGTCATTACAAATCAGGATCTTTATGAAGACACATTAATAGATAGGACCAGAAAAAAATCATAAACAGAAACATCTGTGATCCAAATCCTGAAAAAAATATGAACATTTAAACAGTTAAAATAAAAAGCCCATTCATATTTTGCACATTTGACACATCATTTCCCATTAATCATAATTATTTACATATTGTTTGTTTACAAAAATATTCATAATATTTCTCTCTAGGTTTTCAAAGGACAGCTGAAATACTCGACAACATGCACCAAAGGCCACAGCCTCAACACAGAGACGAATCCATTTCTGACTCTTCCACTGTCACTGAAGGATGCTAACAATTCAGACTTCAGTGTGGTGAGCAGATAAAAGTCTGAGTTCTGGTTTAGTAGTTATATCCACTTCTTCTTCTATTATAACTTCCAGTAACACCAAGAGATCCAAAGACTGGCTAACTGTAAATGTTAGCTTACAGAACATGTGCCTGTTCCTTTAAATGAAAAGTTGGCTGGATGCTAACTTTAGCTGTTGTCTGCATGTGGCTAACTGGTTTTCAGCTATGTTGTTTTATCTTAAATTATTAAATATTCCCTGTGTCGTTGTTTATTGTTCTACACAGCATTAAAGCAGTATTTGTGCTCCTTACTCTAAGTGTAATGTCACAGGAAAATGGTTGCAATTTGAATATATTAATATATAATTTGAAAGTGAGATCGGTTAGCTGTTCTTAGCCTACAGTTATGTTTTCCCAGGAGAGTGGCTTTGACAACGTTTTCCAGAAAAAATCCTTCAACAGAGACAACCTGGTGTACTGTGAGCAATGTGGAAAGAAAACAGGGGCCAACAGAGTGAGTTAATAAACCAACAGTATCCTGACCAAATTCTGATGTAACTCGTTTAAAGCTTTGATTTCATTTACAATCATCTATTGAACATAATATGTTTGATGTCAAAATGTGTGTATTTTTTTCAGGAATGTGCGATGCTGGAATTTCCTCGTATTCTGATTGTGCTTCTAAAGAGATTTGACTTTGACAACAACACCATGTCACATTTCAAATCAGACTGCATGGTAGAGATGCCACATACATTACAGAGACAGGCAAGAGGAAGTACATTTAAATGCTTTTCCTTGTGTTTGATTTTGAAAAACAAATTATGTAACTGACTGTGTTTGTCACTGTAGAACAAGATGTACAAACTGTGTGGGATTGTGAATCACATGGGCAGCCTTAAAGGAGGACACTACACAGCCACCATCCTGTCCAAAGAGGACAACACCTGGTGTGAGTTTAATGACAGTCACGTCAGAAAGGTGAGGTTGAATTGAACTCATCGGTTATAATTTCCCATATTTAAAACGTTAAAAAAAAACTCAATAATAATTTGTTTTTGATGAATGTTGCAGCTTGAGGAACAACCATTTGCAGACTCTCAGACTTACAAGTATGTTCAGTAAATTTATTTCCTTGAAGCCAAAATTAACAACATGTCTTTAAATGTGCTAAGAAGACCATGTGTTATAATTAAAAGCTGCTGAGCATTTGCAGAGCTTAATGGATACGGGGTTCTTCTGTTTTTAAGGCCAAGAATAAAAGTCTGAGATATATTATAAAAATGTTTAATTTATGTGCTTAGCTTTTTATGGCATGCAGCAAACAGTAACTTTTTGTTTTTGTATTCAATTATTTGTTCAACAGTTCCAGCACTGCATATCTGCTCGTGTACAGAGGTAAGACAACACAGATATCATTGTTGACTAAAATGTTTTATGATGGTTAATCAATGCATTGTTTTCATCTTATTTAAAAGACTCAGAGGGTTTTAGAGACAAGGTGGAGCATCGACAGGATGAACAGAGTGGAGACCAACGGGAACTCCAAGGAAAATATGATAAAAATGACATTCATCATGAAAAAGAACAGGGATCTCATAAATATAAACAAGAGTGTCAAGGACAGGAGACAGAAGAGAATGAAACAGGCATGTAGCCATGAGACAGGAAAAGAGGTTGGGAACAAGAGAGTTAACGTTTCAAGCCTCAATGAACAAAACAGAAGAAGATTCTCTCTTGCTTAGTATTCTAAAAATCAGCCCCTGGAGAAAACCACATCAGGACAACCTGAGGGAGGCAGAAGAGGGAATGCAACAAAGCAAAACACAAGAAGGTGAGGTGAGCCTTTCCATACATTCCAGCAACTTTAACCAAATTAAACAAATATATGTTTAACTTAAAGATAAAAAAGAATCAACTCATGATTACCCAGCTGACCTCTCCATCTAACTGATCACAAAAGGTGAACAATCAGAGTCAGAATCGTTTTTTTGTTGCCAAGTACATTTATACAGACAGGGAATTTGTCTCGGTGTTTTGGTGCAAAGCAGTTAACAAAGGAAATAAAGCAAGAAATAGCAAAGTACTTAAACAATAAAATATAAGAAGCAATTTCAAATATATCAAATAGAATTCAAAATTGTAAAAATCTAAAAAGCACAAAATGTACATAATGTGCAATGAAGGAGTTGTTTCAGTTGACAATGAAACAAAGGAATCTTACAGTGTATATAACAAGGGACTTAAATCAATATATTTGCGCCCATACCCTTGTAATTGCTGTATCCTCTTACTCAATATAATCACACAATAAATGATCATGAACAATAGCCAAAAACATAAACCACTACATACCGTAACCTTAAACCTTCAAAATGACACTTTGATTCATTCATCAAAGGTCAAATGTTTTGTCCGATGAAAATAATTTTTGTCTTATTTTCCCTCCAGAATGCACAAGTTCAACCAACATCCTGAAGAAACCACCTTGCATTGCTCTCATCGTTTGTGGTGGTTTATTACTTTTGATACCTCCTATTATTCTGTTGACTCTAAATTTATCTTGATGGAGAGAGTGGGCAGGACTTGTGTCAGCGTTGAAGATGAATTCAGAAATGTCTACTTGCAAGTTTCTACCAAAGTGATGGTGAACTAAATTACATATAGAGTACAATGGCTTCTTTTTTTAATCATTATTTTGAATTTCCGTTTTTTTTAAACAATTTTGATGACTAAGAGTCAAAAGTACATTTGCAGTTATTTGTGTATAGAATGAAACAAAAGATAGCAGTTTCCCATTCAATATTACTGAATAAAGATATGGATTTTAAAAGCAGTATATTTCTTTAAGTGAAGAAAACAACCTTCATTTCTTGTAATAAATGTGCATAAAAAGCATTAAGGCCCTGAAATCATATTTTCACCTTTCATAAATATGAACAAATGTTGCTCATGAGGCTAACAAAGGTATAGTGTCCTCTCAAAACTTGAGATGGCGTTGGTGGTGGAGCAATGCACGTACAGGTGTTAAGTTCAGGTGAGGAGAAAACAAAGAGGACCCAGCACACAGCCCTGTGGGATGCCGTGTTCAGTGTGAGGGTGAACGAGGTCACTGTCTTTCACAGAAAATGGATCACCCACCACAAACGACCTTAAGTTTAATTTTTTACATTGCAGTGCTAGTGTTGATCTCGGACTCAAACTGCCATATTGACAGTGGATACTTACGAACATGTTTACCCAGGGTAACTAACTTTCTGATGCAGGACCATGACAACAATGTGGACCATGGATAAACATTTCTTTAATCAAAAAAAGTGCTGCTTAATGAGAATTTTTTGAATATGTTGTTCGTGAAGGCGGTGAAGGTGGATTTAAACATAGTAGAAAACACATTAAAAGTTGACAATCATATATTAATTTGTCAAAAAGCAGGTGGAGCGCTCCATTGGTGATGAACATTTTTACAACATTATTGAAAAGAATGTATCCCTGCTGCTTTCCAGTGTTGGGATCAAACTTAAAAGTTATTGAAGAGGTCTGAGGCAGTCAGAGGGATAATTAATAAAAACAACATGACAACTAGAGGAAAAGATAGAGGTCCATTTGACCAATTAGATCATGATATTGCAGAGCTTTCACTGTGTTAATCTAAAAAGACTCTCTTTGTAAGAGCTGTCTTACACCCTCAGATAAAAGGACTCCACAATCCTGACATTTTCCCCTCATTTCCTCTGCCACACAGGGATGGAGGTCTGTCTTGGGGCCACACCACTGGGACAGATTTTGTATGGAGAACTTGTTTTGTTACACTCAAGCTTTAGTCTCAGACAGACAAAACAGAACTCAATGTGACAGCGAGGGCAGGTGATGTTTTTGCAGTATTGTGAACTGTGTTCCACACTCAGGCCACATGTAGGACAGGCTCGCACTGACGGGCAGTCAGTGACCCCCTCCACATCAGGCAGACTGATTGTCTTACACGTCTGCAGAAGTTGAAGGTCCTTGTTGATGCAGCCGTCATTTTCGCAGCGGTCAGATCTGGGGCCTGGACCTTTCCACTCCCTCTGACACTGCCAGCAGAAATAGTATATCTTCTTCTGATCGGCTGTACAGATGGTGCAGTGCACACACAGGTTGGAGAGATCTGTCCTCTCCACATGTGTTCTGCACTTTGGGCACTGGTGAGGATAAAGACAAGACACAGAATACTTTTAAAACAGTGCACTTGAATTGAAGATTTTATTCTGAAATGCTCCACTACTGGATGACTCACTGGCTTCATTTCAAAGAATTCTGCAGCAGCCATTTTGCAAACCTCCTGGTACGACAACAGTTTATTGCACCATTTGGTACCTTCCACCAATGCAGGGCATCTAAATACATATTGACCCTTCAAAAAAAAAAACAGGTTCTGGATCACACAAAAGAATTGATGAACAAAGACAGAGAATTTGTATTCTGCAATTGGAAATGTGACCCCTGGAGTGCCTGGAGTATATCATAATAATAAAGGAGTAGTAGTAATAGTTGCAGTTAATCACTTTGGGCTAGTTCTGCAGAGTATTTATAAGTCTTAATACCGTAAGTCATAAATGAACACAAACATGATCTTTAATTACTGCTCCTGTTTTCACAGTGTAACACAAGCAAGATTATTATTTGTGAGATTATTTAAATTATAATTGACATTAAAAAATGTTTTCAGACATATACGTACCTCCTTCAGCTGGTTGAGACACCAAACTGTCAAATAATCAGGGCCGACAGCGTGACCGCAGGACATCTCTGCTCTGAGACCATCGCTGTCTTCTGAGACTAAGAGGACACAACAATACCTTTATCACTTTAAGTTTTTTGTGAAGGAATATGGGTGTTTTCTGAAACAAATGAAAGGCTACTGTCTGTTTTGGTTTGACTTTATTGAACAATTAGATAAGAAATTCATCTTACACATTGGATCCAAGTTGTCCCTGTTGACAAACTTCAGGGTGGTATCTAGTGGGTCATATTTCTTCTCCACCTGTTCCATTTTTTAATCACCTCAAAGGAAGAGCGTCTGAAACTAAATAAGATTTGATGAACACTCCATCTTTAAATTTGAAAATCTTTAAACGTGCAAATTCTAAGGTAGGTTCTGGGGTTTGGTGGAGAAAAATGCTAAGTGAAGAGTAAGGTATGGTATAATAATATGTTCATGTATCATGTTCAGAAAAGTTTTAAAAAAATGTTTAGAAGGGGTAGACAGTGGGTAGAGACAGAAATCGGCGAGAGAGAGAGTGGGGAATGACATGGGATGGAGCCACAGGCCGGATTTGATTTTGCAGATTTTCTACATACATGTCAAGAAGCAATCCCTCATGTAAAAGGTCTTGACATTTTGAACGACTGCGAAGAAAATCAAAAACTGGTTCAAAGGTTACCTGGCTGGGCAAGATGGAACCGCGAAGTCACGGAACTTATGAGAGGTGAGCAAGGATATCCAAACTTTGAGCAGTTTGTCAACTTCATGTTAATGAATGTTAATAAAATATGATAAAAATGACATTCATCATGACAAAGAACAGAGATCTCATAAATATAAACAAGAGTGTCAAGGACAGGAGACAAAAGAGAGGATGAAACAGGCATGTAGCCATGAGACAGGAAAAGAGGTTGGGAACAAGAGAGTTAACGTTTCAAGACTCAATGAAGACTCAATGAACAAAACAGAAGAAGATCCTCTCTTGCTTAGTATTCTAAAAATCAGCCCCTCGAGAAAACCACGTCAGGACAACCTGAGAGAGGCAGAAGAGGGAATGCAACAAAGCAAAACACAAGAAGGTGAGGTGAGCCTTTCCATACATTCTAGCAACTTTAATCAAATTAAAAAAATACATGTTTAACTTAAAGATAAAAAAGAATCAACTCATGATTACCCAGCTGACCTCTCCATCTAACTGATCACAAAAGGTGAACAATCAGAGTCAGAATCATTTTTTTGTTGCCAAGTACATTTACACAGACAGGGAATTTGTCTCAGTGTTTTGGTGCAAAGCAATTAACAAAGGAAATAAAGCAAGAAATAGCAAAGTACTTAAACAATAAAATATAAGAAGCAATTTCAAATATATCAATTAGAATTCAAAATTGTAAAAATCTAAAAAGCACAAAATGTACAGAAGGTGCAATGAAGGAGTTGTTTCAGTTGACAATGAAACAAAGGAATCTTACAGTGTATATAACAAGGGACTTAAATCAATATATTTGCGCCCATACCCTTGTAATCGCTGTATCCTCTTACTCAATATAATCACACAATAAATGATCATGA
Source organism: Labrus bergylta (assembly GCF_963930695.1). Lineage (NCBI taxonomy): Eukaryota > Metazoa > Chordata > Actinopteri > Labriformes > Labridae > Labrus > Labrus bergylta. Next base: position 7,115,655 of record NC_089216.1, on the reverse strand, counting down.
ACAATAGCCAAAAACATAACCCACTACATACCGTAACCTTAAACCTTCAAAATGACACTTTGATTCATTCATCAAAGGTCAAATGTTTTGTTCGATGAAAATAATTTTTGTCTTATTTTCCCTCCAGAATGCACAAGTTCAACCAACATCCTGAAGAAACCACTTTGCATTGCTCTCATCGTTTGTGGTGGTTTATTACTTTTGATACCTCCTGTTATTCTGTCGACTCTAAACTTATTTTGATGGAGAGAGTGGGCAGGACTTATGTCAGCGTTGAAGATGAATTCAGAAATGTGATGGTGAACTAAATTACATATTGAGTACAATTGCTTCTTTTTTTTAATCATTATTTTAAATTTCCTTTTTTTTTTTTAAACAATTTTGATGACTAAGAGTCAAAAGTACATTTGCAGTTATTTGTGTATAGAATGAAACAAAAGATAGCAGTTTCCCATTCAATATTACTGATTAAAGATATGGATTTTAAAAGCAGTATATTTCTTTAAGTGAAGAAAACAACCTTCATTTCTTGTAATAAATGTGCATAAAAAGCATTAAGGCCCTGAAATCGTTTTTTCACCTTTCATAAATATGAACAAATGTTGCTCATGAGGCTAACAAAGGTATAGTGTCCTCTCAAAACTTGAGATGGTGTTGGTGGTGGAACAATGCACGTACAAATGTTAAGTTCAGGTGAGGAGAAAACAAAGAAGACCCAGCACACAGCCCTGTGGGATGTCGTGTTGAGTGTGAGGGTGAACGAGGTCACTGTCTTTCACAGAAAATAAGTCACCCACCACAAACGGCCTTAAAGAGCTCATGTTATGCCCTTTTTGGGGTTCCTATATTTAATCTATGTACTTACTTTTGTACGTTCACAATAGCTAAAGTCCGAAAAAAGTGTCTGTTTTCATGTACTGCTCCCCCTTGCTCCCTCTCTGCTCAGAGTCTGTCAGCTAAGCTCTGCTGAGCCCCACGTGGGCCAAGTCTGCTCTAATTGGTTTGCCGATCCGCTCTGTCGTTATTGGTCAGTCGCTCAGCACGGTTCTCGTAAATGTCCCGCCTCTTTTACCATATTGGGAATGCAGCCACTGGCTCCGTCCGAGAGGAGCATAAACATTAGCACCTTAGCACTACTGTGCTACCGCAGGCTACGGCATATCGTGGGTGTGCTACAGAAGTTAACGGGCGTGCAACATGAGCTGCTGGGCTTGCCACATAGAGCCAATGGGCTTAGATCAGTGATCTCACACTGACAATGACGTCAGACTGGCATTGCTAAGTACATTGCTATTTCTTGCTTTATTTCCTTTGTTAACTGCTTTGCACCAAAACACCGAGACAAATTCCCTGTCTGTGTAAATGTACTTGGCAACAACAACAAAAACAATTCTGACTCTGATTGTTCACCTTTTGTGATCAGTTAGACGGAGAGGTCAGCTGGGTAATCATGTACTGACGGACTGTTATTGTTGTCATCGGCTGCTGTTGTACAGTCTTATGGCAGTGGGCACAAAGGAGCGCCTGAAGCGCTCTGTTTTGCACCTGGGGGGATGAGGCGCTGGCTGAAGGAGCTGTCCATCTGCCACAGCTCACCATGTAGAGGGTGAGAGGAGTTATCCAGGATGGATAAGATTTTGTCCTTCATCCTCCTCTCACCCACTGTCTCCAAACTGTCCAGATCGAGACCCACTACAGAGCGGGCCTTCCTCACCAGCTTGTTCAGCCTGTTTGCCTCACCAGTCTTGATGCCACCCCACCAGCACGCCACAGCAAAGAAGAGGGCACTGGCCACCACAGACTGGTAGAAGGTCTTCAGGAGTCATGTTGCAGACACTGAATGATCTGAGTCTCCTCAGGAAGAACATCCTCCTCTGTCCCTTCCTGAAGAGGGCGTCAGACTTGTGAGGCCAGTCCAGTTTATTGTTGATGTGGACTCCAAGGTACTCGTATGAGTCCACCCTCTTCACTTCCTCCCCCTGGATGATGACTGGTGCAGGGGGCCTCTTCTTCCTCCGGTTTCTCTGGTATCTCTGACCTTTAGATTATGAGGTAAGAGAGGATCTTCTTCTGTTTTGTTCATTGAGGCTTGAAACGTTAACTCTCTTGTTCCCAACCTCTTTTCCTGTCTCATGGCTACATGCCTGTTTCGTCCTCTCTTTTGTCACAAGATGAAAACAATGCATTAATTAACCATCATAAAACATTTTAGTCAACAATGATATCTGTGTTGTCTTACCTCTGTACACAAGCAGATATGCAGTGCTGGAACTGTTGAACAAATAATTTAAGTTACTGTTTGCTGCATGCTATAAAAAGCTAAGCACATAAATTAAACATTTAGATAATATATCTCAGACTTTTATTCTTGGCCTTAAAAACAGAAGAACCCCGTATCCATTAAGCTCTGCAAATGCTCAGCAGCTTTTAATTATAACACATGGTCTTCTTAGCACATTTAAAGACATGTTGTTAATTTTGGCTTCAAGGAAATAAATTCACTGAACATACTTGTAAGTCTGAGAGTTTGCAAATGGTTGTTCCTCAAGCTGCAACATTCATCAAAAACAAATTATTATTGAGGTTTTTTTTTTACGTTTTCAATATCGGAAATTATAACCGATGAGTTCAATTCAACCTCACCTTTCCGACGTGACTGTCATTAAATTCACACCAGGTGTCCTCTTTGGACAGGATGGTGGCTGTGTAGTGTCCTCCTTTAAGGCTGCCCATGTGATTCACAATCCCACACAGTGTGTACATCTTGTTCTACAGTGACAAACACAGTCAGTTACATAATATGATTTTCAAAATCAAACACAAGGAAAAGCATTTAAATGTACTTCCTCTTGCCTGTCTCTGTAATGTGTATCTCATTAGAAGTAGAACCAGAATACAAGGAAATTCCAGCATCTCACATTGCTGAAAAAAATACACACATTTTGACATCAAACATATTATGTTCAATAGATGATTGTAAATTAAATCAAAGCTTTAAATGAGTTACATCAGAATTTGGTCAGGATACTGTTGGTTTATTAACTCACTCTGGTGGCCTCTGTTTTCTTTCCACATTGCTCACAGTACACCAGGTTGTCTCTGATGAAGGATTTTGTCCGGAAAACGTTGTCAAAGCCACTCTCCTGGGAAAACATAACTGTAGGCTAAGAACGGCTAACCGATCTCACTTTCAAATTATATATTAATATATTCAAATTGCAACCATTTTCCTGTGACATTACACTTAAAGTAAGGAGCACAAATACTGCTTTAATGCTGTGTAGAACAATAAACAACGACACAGGGAATATTTAATAATTTAAGATAAAACAACATAGCTGAAAACCAGTTAGCCACATGCAGACAACAACTAAAGTTAGCATCCAGCCAACTTTTCATTTAAAGGAACAGGCACATGTTCTGTAAGCTAACATTTACAGTTAGCCAGTCTTTGGATCTCTTGGTGTTACTGGAAGTTATAATAGAAGAAGAAGTGGATATAACTACTGTTGAGTTTTATGTTCTCATTCACATAAATATACATGATGTGATGTATAGTTTGACTTACAGTGTTCATATGTATATTTTTTATGCAACGTTTATTTTGTATGCACTTGAAGAACAGTGTACATGTTGAGATCTTATTTTGTTATTCATGACGTGACTTCCTTTTGTGATGCGTTATATTTTGCGACCTACTTTACGTTAAGATGAAAGAGCGGGAGATTGGTTGTTGTGTTCCATGGCTGCTGACAAAATGCTATTCCAGTTAGCTGTGAGGAAGGAATGAATAAAAAGGTGAGGTGATAACACTAAAGTGTGATTCTTGGTAACATGGCTGACGAAGCAGCCGACCCACCAGTTTAAGAAGTCAACCCAACAACTACTAAACCAAAATTCAGAACTTTATCGGCTCACCACACTGAAGGTTGAATTGTTAGCATCCTTCAGTGACAGTGGAAGAGTCAGAAATGGATTCGTCTCTGTGTTGAGGTTGTGGCCTTTGGAGCATGTTGTCGAGTATTTCAGCTGTCCTTTGAAAACCTAGAGAGAAATATTATCAATATTTTTGTAAACAAACAATATGTAAATAATTATGATTAATGGGAAATGATTGTCAAATGTGCAAAATATGAATGGGCTTTTTATTTTAATTGTTTAAATGTTCATATTTCTTTCAGGATTTGGATCACAGATGTTTCTGTTTCTGATTTTTTCTGGTCCTATCTATTAATGTGTCTTCATAAAGATCCTGATTTGTAATGACATGCTCACCTGGGAGGCCTGTGGGCTGACTTTGTGTAAAATCATTTCCAGGCATTCAGCAGCATCACGTTGTTGATGCACTAAAAATGAAACATGAAATTCAACTGAAACGCCACAAAAGCATTACTTTGCAGCTGCAGAGGGAACTTCTGCTCCACCTCCTCATTAATGTTTTATGACGGTCACTGGTCAACTTACCGTCTGTAATGTCAAAACTGTTTGTGATTTCTACTGTCCCACATGTTTCTGTCTCCAGTTTTTGAAAGAGGTTTCTCAGCTCCTTATCTGTATCGGAGTTTTGATCCAAGCTTGAGAAAGAACGGGAATTATTTAAATCATTCTTCTAAAAATGTTCTTCCCTTTTATTGTTTGTTTAGTAAATCATTGTAATCTGTAATTAAGTGGCTCTTAATTTAAGAAACAATTGTATTTGAAAAAATGGAGCACAATAATAAGACAGCCTATCGCTGGCTGTATTTCGGATTTTTGCAGTTGCATCGATACTTTTGCTCAGACATCAAAATTGGTGTGTTTACTTAAATTTGTTGGCAAATAACACCTGTTCTTTAAAGAATAGTCAGTATGTCACAATCTAACATTGTGTTTCAACACGAAATTAGTTAAATTGTTAAACATGAAAATAATTGAATAGATTATTTGAACAGTGACACATTTATTTATGTTTCCATCTTGTATATGCAAACATAAAAAATGTTTACCAGTATTACCTGGGCACCTTTTTGTACCCTGCTAAAGTCAGTTTTGTAACCTTTGAAAAGGCAGACATATTTGTTGTGATCAATTGAGGTACAAAAGTGTCACCTCTCACCAGAGATACAAGTTTGGTCTCTTTGAGGTAAAAACCACCAGGGTACATTGAAGTACCCCATATCAAGGACAAGCCAGTGGTGCCTTTAGGGTGCTGCCCCAGTGACGAGCCATTGTGCCCCAGAGGTATCAAATCAGTTCTCAAAGTGTACTGTTTTAATTGTTATTAGTTTATGAAGGGTTTTTTTTGCATTTAATTTTCTTCTGAAATGTATAATTTGTCCCTTTCCTGTCACCCTGGCCACCACAGATGACATGACAAAGTGTAATTATCATATGGCATTCAGCCTGTAAAGTCAGTGGTGAGCATCATGCTTTTATTATACCAATCCACCCTCAGACTAATGACTTTCTGTTACTCCTTTTCCCAGAATAAACCACTTACCTGCCAGAATGTTGTTCAACTTCTTTCAGGTGAAGGTCCTACCTCATGTTGATCAAGACACACCTGTTCACACACCTTTATTGATTATATCCTTCTTAACACACAACAAACTTTTTTAGTTCTATTTTTGCCTTTAATTCCAGTAATGAGAAAATGCCTGAGGATAAGTCAGCAACAATTACCTGACAACGCCTGCTTTGCTTTGAGTTTCGTTTCATTTTTTTATGTCAACTGTTCTTTCCATTACCTTTTTTTTTGTTTTTGCACATGCCAACAAATAATAGTGAATTTAAAAAAAGGCATGGCAATTCTGGAAACTCCAGTGGTTATATAACAAGTTGTCATATATATGACAAGGCTCGGTTAAAAATATGAATTATGTCTATTAAAAACCTTGTTTCATATATCTTTGATATGTTTTCTTCTGTGAGGAATAACAGGATATCTCCTTTCTGACTTTAAAGAAATACAATAGTGATGTACTTTTTAACTGTACTTTCCTTTTTGGTGTTAAAATCCAAAAGTATGAAAAGCATTAAACTAAATCAGGGTAAATTTTTATATCATTATACAAATGTTATACTTAATTGATGCTGAATTAATGCATGATGCATGAATTAATGTAGGATGTATCGTTAATTCCTGCTGCTCACCATCAACTAATGTGGGGAAGTCACCATAAAATTCATTCATTGAGTTCTTTTTTAACACATCATAAGTTAAGGGAATTTAATTCACAGCTGCTTCATACATTACTGTACAGTAACATAACATGACAATTTGGCTTCTTCTGCAGAAGCCCTCTCTTCATCTGTTATTGATGTCAACAAACATTGAGTTTAGTTTAGTTTATTATTTTTTCCATTTTTGTTGCAAGGCAGGAGAAAACAGATCATTTGTATTGTATTTACTGCTTCTCTGTCCCTGCAGGCTTTAATAACATTAAGTACTGTAGGCCTACAGTGTATGTGTGTTTTTGTTAACGTACATTATAAAAGCTGTCATACATGAAATGCAGCTCAAATGATTTTAGAAATGAAAATCACAGGATGATCGTCATATACATCATATAAAAACAATTTAAAAAAAATTGTATCTGAAAAATAAAGACAAATTCAAATAACTGAACCCTTAATAAAGGGTTTAAAATACAGAGCTCTTGTTCTGGTTCATGCTAAAAGACGTTTTTAGATTCAATCAGATTCAACCTGAGCAATTGCATGGTTCTAAAATAATAATTAAAATAGTGTATGATAACAGTAACTGAACAGCCAGCACTGTGTTTTAGGCTATCTCCATTCTGAAACCTCAACAATAAAGAGTTTTATAGCCTGGGGTCATTTGCGTCATTTTTATTGTCATTTTACTGCATTTAGAGGAACAAACCCCCATAAAAGGCTTTAGTTTTCGAGATACCCCTACCCGAGGTATAACAAAGCGCAACCATATTTTTTCATAACTTGAACATGTCTAGTTTATGAAACGGATGGTTGTATAAAAATATTTTACTGCAAAATAACTTTTTTTGGATGTTTTATACATCTTACCAAAAAATGAAAATCAGGTCTTCCCCAAAAGGTATCAAAAATGTATCTCTGGGAATCAGAATCAGAATTTCACTAAATTTGGACAGGATGTTCACATATAGTTATTAGTTTGAATTGTGCAAAGTTTTTATCAATACCATTTTCATTTTTTGAATTCTTCACACTTAAACACACAGTAGTTTAGGCGGAAATTTAAAATATAAACAAAAATTCAAAAGGTATGTATATCAAAGTCTGTCATTTTTTAAGTAAGTACACCAAACATTAAAATATGTAATTTGTATCTTCTTTAGACTGATATCTTAACATAAAAGCAAGTTATTTGACTTTTCACTTGACCCTATGCTGTTACAAGCCCTTAACAGGAAACTAGTGCAGCCAGGATTTCAGGGTGACCTGGTACAATGGGGCCCTATGGATGTGCATGTGGGAGGAGGTGGCCACAAACAATAGATTAAGACTCAACAACAAGACACAATATAATTGTATTATGTATATATAATTAAACATTTTATAGTTATTCCTAATAAAAATTTTCTCATATTTTCTATCTTACATATAATCTATATGATGACACTCAGAGTCAACCCGCTGCTTTCAACAATATTGTCACCTATGACATTGTTTCTATTTCATTCTAAAAAACTCAAAGCATGTCTTGCCATTAGTTGTGAAATATTAATGAACTAAAAAACAGTATTGATATAAACTTGAGTTCTTACAAATTAAATATACTTCATATAGTCTAATTGTATATCGGCTATACAGCCTGTTGTAGTTTTTTCAAATGTATTTCAGTCATATAAAGATGGCGTGTAGTCACCATATCTCCTGCTTTTAAGAAGAACCCTAGTTACTTCAGAGGATACACCAAATGTAGGGATAGTTGTTATAATACCCTAAGTATGATTAAGTGTTTTAAAAAAAAAAGCTACAATAGCTATTTTTGTTGAATCATTTATCAGGCAACCAATGGAGCTGGGATACAAAACAATTCTTATGATGGCTTAAATGTGTGTGAGGTGAATTAGGATAACAATCATGCAAACATTTTTATAAGGAACTTCTTTATACACTTATGTTGTCTTTGGTTGTGTTGTCTTGATTTGGTTGTGATGTCTTGATTTGGTTATGGTGTCTTTGGTTGTGTTGTCTTGATTTGGTTGTGCTGTCTTTGGTTGTGTTGTCTTGATTTGGTTGTGTTGTCTTTGGTTGTGTTGTCTTGATTTGGTTGTGATGTCTTGATTTGGTTATGGTGTCTTGATTTGGTTGTGTTGTCTTTGGTTGTGTTGTCTTGATTTGGTTGTGTTGTCTTTGGTTGTGTTGTCTTGATTTGGTTGTGATGTCTTGATTTGGTTATGGTGTCTTGATTTGGTTGTGCTGTCTTTGGTTGTGTTGTCTTGATTTGGTTGTGTTGTCTTTGGTTGTGGTGTCTTGATTTGGTTGTGTTGTCTTTGGTTGTGTTGTCTTGATTTGGTTGTGTTGTCTTTGGTTGTGTTGTCTTGATTTGGTTGTGTTGTCTTTGGTTGTGGTGTCTTGATTTGGTTGTGATGTCTTGATTTGGTTGTGCTGTCTTTGGTTGTGTTGTCTTGATTTGGTTGTGTTGTCTTTGGTTGTGGTGTCTTGATTTGGTTGTGTTGTCTTTGGTTGTGTTGTCTTGATTTGGTTGTGTTGTCTTTGGTTGTGTTGTCTTGATTTGGTTGTGTTGTCTTTGGTTGTGGTGTCTTGATTTGGTTGTGATGTCTTGATTTGGTTGTGCTGTCTTTGGTTGTGTTGTCTTGATTTGGTTGTGGTGTCTTGATTTGGTTGTGCTGTCTTTGGTTGTGTTGTCTTGATTTGGTTATGGTGTCTTGATTTGGTTGTGTTGTCTTTGGTTGTGTTGTCTTGATTTGGTTGTGTTGTCTTTGGTTGTGTTGTCTTGATTTGGTTGTGTTGTCTTTGGTTGTGGTGTCTTGATTTGGTTGTGTTGTCTTTGGTTGTGGTGTCTTGATTTGGTTGTGTTGTCTTTGGTTGTGGTGTCTTGATTTGGTTGTGTTGTCTTTGGTTGTGGTGTCTTGAATTAGTTATGTGTCTTGATTTGGTTGTGCTGTCTTGATTTAGTTGTGTTGTCTTTGGTTGTGGTGTCTTGATTTATTTATGGTGTCTTGATTTGGTTAAGGTGTCTTGATTTAGTTATGGTGTCTTGATTTGGTTGTAGTGTCTTGATTTGGTTGTGTTGTCTTTGGTTGTGGTGTCTTGATTTATTTATGGTGTCTTGATTTGGTTAAGGTGTCTTGATTTATTTATGGTGTCTTGATTTGGTTGTTGTGTCTTGATTTGGTTGTGATGTCTTGATTTGGTTGTGGTGTCTTGATTTGGTTATGGTGTCTTGATTTAGTTATGGTGTCTTGATTTAGTTGTGGTGTCTTGATTTAGTTGTGGTGTCTTGATTTGGTTGTGTTGTCTTTGATTGTGGTCTTTTGATTTAGTTGTGGTGTCTTGATTTGGTTGTGGTGTCTTGATTTGGTTGTGATGTCTTGATTTGGTTGTGGTGTCTTGATTTGGTTGTGATGTCTTGATTTAGTTATGGTGTCTTGATTTGGTTGTGTTGTCTTTGATTGTGGTCTTTTGATTTGGTTGTGGTGTTTTGATTTGGTTGTGTTGTCTTTGGTTGTGGTGTCTTGATTTATGGTGTCTTGATTTGGTTGTGTTATCTTTGTTTGGTTGGTTGACTTTGTTGATCGTTATTTAATTGTTTTCTTAAAGCTCCTGTGAGGATTGCTTTGGTTGGTTATGGAGCTCACTTAAACTTATACTGATATTGTTAAATGGTTTATAAAAGCAAACAAGACGTTAAGATAGAAGATATTTTCTTCTGTGAAATTATTCTTATTCGTTACTGCTTTCAGCAGGTTGGTGTCATTTTCTACAGCCAAGATTCACAGTTAGGGATACATTTGATGGTTCAAACTTGGCAGAAGATTTTTCATCAGTAAACACAACTTACACAAGCACAGGACAAGATCAGTGAAGAGATAAGAGGTCAAACTTTGTCCCCAGGGGATGCTTAGTGTGACACAAAGGTTTTTAGTTGTACAGTGTTAAGCTCTCAGGTTCACAGTCATTTTGTCTTAAGTGGAAATCATCCTTTGTAATTAGCATTTAAAACTCAAATGTCATTATATATAATGAGGTAAAATAAGTGTATAAAGAAGTTCCTTATAAAAATGTTTGCATGATTGTTATCCTAATTCACCTCACACACATTTAAGCCATCATAAGAATTGTTTTGTATCCCAGCTCCATTGGTTGCCTGATAAATGATTCAACAAAAATAGCTATTGTAGCTTTTTTTTTTAAAACACTTTATCATACTTAGGGTATTATAACAACTATCCCTACATTTGGTGTATCCTCTGAAGTAACTAGGGTTCTTCTTAAAAGCAGGAGATATGGTGACTACACGCCATCTTTATATGACTGAAATACATTTGAAAAAACTACAACAGGCTGTATGGCTGATATACAAATAGACTATATGAAGTATATTTAATTTGTAAGAACTCAAGTTTATATCAATACTGTTTTTTAGTTCATTAATATTTCACAACTAATGGCAAGACAATGCTTTAATTTTTTAGAATGAAATAGAAACAATGTCATAGGTGACAATATTGTTGAAAGCAGCGGGTTGACTCTAAGTGTCATCATATAGATTATATGTAAGATAGAAAATGTGAGACAAAATGTATTAGGAATAACTATAAAATGTTTAATTATATATACATAATACAATTATATTGTGTCTTGTTGTTGAGTCTTAATCTATTGTTTGTGGCCATCTCCTCCCACATACACATCCATAGGGCCCCATTGTATCAGGTCGCCCTGAAATCCTGGCTGCACTAGTTAAAAATGGTATTGATAAAAACTTTGCACAATTGAAACTAATAACTATATGTGAACATCCTGTCCAAATTTGGTGAAATTCTTATTCTGATTCCAGAGATACATGTGCTAAGGCTAGAGCTGTCCCCTTTGGGGAAGACCTGATTTGACCTAATTTGATTTTTGTTTTTTGGTAAGATGTATAAAACATCCAAAAAAAGTTATTTTGCAGTAAAATATTTTTATACAACCATCCGTTTCTTAAACTAGACATGTTCAAGTTATGAAAAAATATGGTTGCGCTTTGTTCTACCTCGGGTAGGGGTATCTCAACTTTTAGGGGCCCAAGTTCTTCGACCTAATCTAGACTGTAACATTCAAATGCTGTGAAACGTAGGATATGTACAGGCCTACATATTCAGAGTATTGATTTTATGACAAATTCAAAACAAAGAGGTTTTAAGAGAAGGGAAATTCAACAATTTATTTTCCTGCAGTTCATATGGAACATATGACAGCAGTGTAGTTCAGAGTCTTTGTGTTTTTTTCTTCTTTGTCTTTTCCACATTTATATTATTTTGATACACAGTCAATGGTTCCACATCAGTTTCCTCCGGGCAGAAGTATAAGAGTGTGGATGGTAGAAAGGTGACGGATCCCGTAAGCCATCACCAGAGTTGACTCCTCCAGGGTTTCGGCTCGGAACACAATCCGGACATCATCCTCTGTGCAGAAATAAAAATAACTCAGGTCTGGCTTTTATAGATAAACACATTCAGAAGTTTAAGGCTAATAAAACGATAAATGTTTTCTGATCTGTCAGAAAAACAAATGTATTTTTCCGCGTGGGTAGGCCTATGTTATAATAGTCATATAACAATTAAGAAATAGGGGACTACTACTACTACTGAAAATGAAGTGAGACGTACTTATCCCGAGGTCGTTTCTGATTTTCCGTTTAAGCTGCTCCACAGTGATGTTCTTCATCTGCTCAATGTTGTCACACAGATCGATGATCTTTTCTTCTCCTCTGGGACCGTGTACATTCACCTGGATCCCCATTTTGCAACCAAGCCAGATCAGAGCACTGCGAGAGACGTGTCCAAGTGCAAACGATCCCAGTGCATTTAAAAGGTTAACAAGGGTGTGTAGGAAATCTGATATGCGTCACCTATGAGCTGATTGGACATCATGTGACTTCTAGACAGGTGAATAAACTACTGGAGCTACACATCCGTTGTTCAGACCGAGTCGAGATGGGGAACAATCCGCCACGTCAACGAAGATCCACGGAGCCAACACAGCCCAGACCATTTGGAACTGCTCCCATGAGAAGACCTTTAGAAACGGAGACAGAATCAAGCAACCCAGCTGCACTCAGGGTATATGCTCAAACTGCGAACACGGCGCTACGACCTAGAGTGAGGACAACATTAACTCCATCAACGTTTGATGCTGAACCAAGTAACTCATCGGACAATTTGGAAACTGGACCAAATTGGCCAAGCACTTTGACAGCTGAACAGGAGGAGAGGTGTTACGACCCAAATGACACAAGGTTTACATTCGTCGATGGAGAAGATCAAATGGATTGTAAGAGAACAGAACCCCCAAATTAATCTGAATTTTATTAAACATATAGCCTATAATAAGGTGAATTGGCCTATACTTAATATTTTAAGGTTATTTGGAGGTTTTCAGTTAATTAGGCTACTGAACAATCGATAGCCTAGTTGTAAAGTTGTAATTGTAAAGCAGCCTACAGCCTTTTGTATTTTGTTGCTATAGCCTACTCACAGAAGAAGTGTTTAATGTTTTCATTGCAGCAGAACATTTTGGGATATGTCCTTTTTTCAGGAATAAGTCAAACCCTGAGGCGTGAGCAGGAAAACAGAGTTAATGTTAACTACAGGCAGCAGTATGCCTTATCCTGTTTAGCAATCGACCGTGGTATAAGGTAAATGATGCACTTCAAGGTGTTCTTCATGAAGGGACTTTAGACTCTGAAAAACAGCTGTCCTGATCTCCTCTCCATCCATAAATTCCTGATACCTGACCTGACACCTTGTTGGGTGTCATTCTTTAAATACAAAACTAACTACCACTGTCTGTTGCTCTTTTTCTCCTCTAGTTGAGCTCAATGAATACAAGTCTCTCAGAGCAAAGATGTCCTGTGGTCATACTGTGACTCCAACGTCTCTCATCGACTGGTGTCTCTGGCAGCTGGACCAGGTATTAGAAAACTATTATTTTGTTACGTTTCTCCACATTTTCCAAAACTGGAAAACAACTATTAGGTTGATTGTCAGGCTTGTTCTAGAGTTATGGATCTTATGAACTATGAGCAGTAGATTTACTTTTTATTTTTTGTTTGAATCCACTTCGTGTCTCTTAAGGCATGAGGATTTTAAATGTCTATTATTTGATAACATTAAGGACTTCTTTTCAGCTCTTCATCTGTCACTTAATTCATGGTGGTAAAAAAGTAAGCAAAAGTGGCAATTAAGTACATTTGATTGATTTTCTCTTTAATTCTCAAGGGTAAGGTGCAGTTTGTTTGTGGCCAACCTAATTGTGATGCTGTGTGGTCATTTGAAGAGGTTTGCAAAATGGCTCTGCTGACTCCTGCAGAAACAGAGAACATTGACAAAAGACTGTTCAATTTAGCCAAAGATAATTTGGGTGCCAAAAAAGTAAGTATCTACCAATCACAGGTTCTAAGAGATATTGTGCATTCATACTGATTTTTTTATTTTCAACCAAATTCACTCAACAGTGTCCCGGCTGCAAGAGTTTAGTGGTGAGAAAGGACCAGAATCACCTGAGGGTTTGCTGCACAGTGTGCACACGTAAAAAAAGAAAGGTTTACAATTTCTGCTGGCAGTGTTTAAAGAAATGGACAGGTCCATCTGAACATGCCGACTACTGTGCAAACCGTGGATGTGTTAATCAGCCACTGGAAATCCTGAGAAAGTGTCCCGAGATCACCTTCAAGGATGTTAAGATGGTGACCGGCTGTCCCTCTGTCCGTGCCTGTCCCACCTGTGGGTTTCTGATCGAGCATAACGGAAACAAATGCAATCACATCAAATGTCCCCGGTGTAAGGAGGAGTTCTGTTTTGTGTGCTTGAAGCTCTCTGCAGACTGTGATTCATATTTCAGAGCTTGCAACGATGGTGTCGCCCCAAGACAGACCTCTATACCAGTATGGAAGAGGAAATAAGATGACGTGTGAAAGAATTAACAATGCTGTAGTTTATTTTTCTGTGGGGGGATGTATTACAGCAATGTAGCAGACTGTCACTTCAGCATGTACCTTAAGTAGGAAAACTGTCAATGTTAAACTTGGTGCAGCCTGATCAAATGCCAGCAGGGTTTCTTTTGCAAAGCTGCAGAATCAAACAGTGTAAAGAGCAAACTAGTTCAACTCTATAAAGAGCCTCATTTCATATCACAAGCCATTCTGCTGCATTTATATGACTTACAATCTAGATCACAGAAGTAAAAGCTAAGCTTCTCACTCTGAGCATGACATCATGGGAATATGGTGAATTACCCCACCTGTGACACATGTCCATGTGTAATGTAGATTATTAAATGCAACAGAATATAATCAGTTATGGTTAAACAGCAGTTTTCAGCCAAATGTATATTTTTATGAATAGCAACACAGTATTCAGTAAAGACCGAATTTATTGGTATATTCTGATCTCAAGCCAGTTTGTGAAGGTGACAGTGTTTGAGGACTGTTTGGACTTTTTCAGGGAGCCATATGGGATCTGCTTTAAAATTAGAAGGGGAGCTTGAAAACTGCCAACAACTGGTTTGAAAGACATTCACTGAGTGCAATCATTATTTTAAAATATTTCATACTGACTTCAAGTTTTATCTCTTTCACCATCATGGAAATAATTGGAGTGATAGTTAAGAAAATGGAGGGCTTAGTGATTTATTTGATTCTCAAGACACATTGAGCATCCATAATTATACAGTTTATTTTACACAATGACAGTTTATAACTCAGGGATTACTACTTCTTGTAATATTTTGCTAAGTGGTGGTAACACAAAAAGGTGTCTGTATTCTACCCAAACTTCTCTGTACATGTGTTAGAATTGGGAATAATATTATGCTCCAAATTGAGTTTAATTTCACTTCATTTATCATTTTCATCTTAGTTTTTCTGTTAGGGTCATATATATATATATAGATACTGTTTTTTGGTTTGGCCATGTTTCCTCATTATGTTTTTTTGGTATCATTTCTGATCAATATAATGTATGTAGGGTGAGAAACCAGCTGATTGATATTTTTTTGCGTTTGACCACAACAGGTTATCTTTATGTTTTCACATTACTCTGTTCAATAAAAATTGTCATAAAAAGGCATTTTTTCTCTGACTGAATAACTCTACAATTACAACGCAGCCTTCAGATAAATTACTAAGAAGAGACAAACATAATTATAGAACAATTAAAGTTTATAAAGCCGGTTTTAGAGGCTGTGTTTCCTACAGATTACTGTGTTCATCTGTGCTGGTGTGGATCCTGATCCTGCAGGAGCAACATTTTCTGTAAGACACCAAGACTGCAGCCAGGAGACACACGGCAGCAGTGATGCTGAGAGATGTTTTGACACCGAAGGACAAAGAGGTCCAGGTCTGGGCTGAAGTTAAAGTCCCATATGGATCTCTGACCAAAAAAGAAATACAGTGAAGTTAGAACGAGCTCAAAGTTGATAGAAAGTGCGAGTGTTGTTGCTTGTTTAGAATCACAATCACCTGATGATGGAAGCAGGAAATGTATCGACGGCGTCTGAAGGAGGAGTGATGTCAGAGTACAGACACAACCTCCTGTCAGGACAGGAAACTGAACCCTGGTATCCTTCAATCTGACCGTAAAAAAACACAAAAGATATTAGATTACATCTGGTTACATTAAATAGACTGCACATTTAACACAAGACATGCTTCACTACATACAAACATTATACTATTACTTTAGAAAGGCAATAAATCAGCTGCTGTTTTTAATGGTGCACGGTGTTTAAATATGGGAATTACTCAGATTGAGTAACCTGTTTTGTCAATCACACCAAATCTTGTCTAAATGTAAATAATCAATCAAGTCTTAGCCAGGTTTATCGTTAAGGAAAGTCATTCCCTTTCTTTTCTTAACTTTTTATTTGTAAAGGGACCATGTACAATATTAAACATAAATGTTTCCATTTGATGCATTGTACCAGAGTCAGCTTAGAGCTAGTTTACATCTGCAGTCCCTTGGCACTATGTTATACTGATTTGTTTACAATTATAATTTTTCCAACTGTGAAATTAAACATTCAAATATGTCGGAGTAATGTAGAAGTATGAAAAGTATTTCTCCACACCACCAGTACTTTAAAACTGTGTTCTGTTTCTGTATTTTTTTTATGTCATTACCTGAATGCTTCCCCCTGCTGGACACTCCACCCACTCAGAGCCTGACACGTGGATTTGGTACCTGTTTGGTCCAGTACACCTGTGTCTGTAACAGCGCCCCTCCACTGTGCTGATGAACGAAGGAAACTGACTCCGGTTCTAAACAAGAGACAAGTGAAGAAAAAAATGACTTCATAATCAACTTAAAATGAGAGGGAAATAAAACACATTAATACACTCACATGCACGCGTGAAAACACACGTGTACACACCTGTCTGGTCAGACTGGAGAAGAAGCATCGGCTGTCAAAACCAAAGATCTCCCCAGTCGAGTCCGCTTCAGCTGACCGCCTGGGGTTTTCCTTTTTCCAGCACTCACTCTGAAGGGAAAAGGTGGAGAGGGTAAACGTGACGCTCATATGAACATAAAAAAAGACTGAAAGCGTTGGCATGAAAAATAGAATTGATCCCACAAAGCTGTTTTACATCATTTGAAATTACTACAGAGCAGGAAATACTTCTTACTCCATTTTTGAGGGGTTTATACACTCTGCATCCCTCCAGGTATTGATCAGTCTTGCACTCCCCTTTGTGGAGGTGAAGGTAATGACACCCAAACCCACTGAGAAGAAGAAAAAACGCAAACATTTAGTGCTGAAAATGTAACATTTTAAATTAAAAAGTGGCTTACATTCCTATCCAGACTATATGTTGTAGAGGTAAACAATTATAACTTAATATACCTGCCAGAGCAGAAAAACGATGAGGATTTGTTCTGACAGGTTGACAGGGATCCAAACATGGCCCCTTCTCCTACAAATCAAACATTTATCATATATTTTATGTTTTATTTATTTATTTATTTATTCTTTTTCTATACTTACCGTCTCCCCACACCAGACTCTGTGCCCTGCTCACGTCTACATTGTACCAGCCCGTGTCCTGTAATGCAGCCAAGGTTACCGGGTCGATCCGGACTGAAGATGAGTCTGCTAGCTCTGCTGCCATGATGGAGCCCTGAAAGATCCTGGACTCCCAGTGTGAGGACACTTTGCCAGGAAGTACACCCTGCATTAACAAAGTAGAAGATCATATAAGGGAGGCCTCTTGACAAATCTGGTTAAGTTGGAGCGGTTCTGCAGCTCTGCTAAAGAATTTGAATTGAAGCTCTGTTCTGTACAAGGTTCTCTAGCCATCCCCCAAGCTCAGGATCAGTGGAGTTCAGGTGCTTCTGCAGGGCTGAGATGACAGATGGGGTGTAAATCCTCATGTGGCTGGATCCATCAGAGTAGGTCACTTTCCCTTGAGGAGAACAGTCGGCACTCTCAGCTAAAAAATAAAAAAACAAGAACAATTTTTCCTCCAGGGTTAAAAACACTTTCAAAAGCATGTGAAGTCACATGGATATCTAAGCACACTTTGAAGTATACTTAAAGATTTCAATGTTTTGTGTACTGTAAAGTTCACACCTAAATTGCCACATTTTGAGTAAATCAATTGAAGTGGGCATTTTGAAGTATATGTCAAAGTTAACAATTTAAAGTATACTTCAAAGTTTTCACTTTTAAGGGACCTTCAAAGTGTACACTTTAAGTGCTCTTAAAAGTTCAATCTTAATCCAAAATTCTTATTACACATTTTTTTAGGTCCTTTAATGCACACTTTAAGGGAACTTTGAAACAAAATTAAAAGCTTTTTTGTGAACTTCTAATTACACAATTGTAAGGTCACTTTACTGCCACACATTAAACAGTACTTAAGAGAGCACACTGTTAAGGGAACTTTAAAGTTTCAACTTAAGGTCTCTTCAAAGTGACATTTTTAATAGCGCACATTTTGATATGCCCACTTCAGAATGCCCAATAAAGAGCACACTTTTAAAGGCACTTCAGAGTTGTTAAGGGCACTTAAACAGCACACTTTTAAGCACACTTCACATGCTGACCTCAAAGTATTATATAATTACATAAAAAAAATTTGTTAAAAAAAAACCTTGCGACATGGAGGAACAGTCTCGCCAGGTGTGGAAGAGCTCTTTAGAGAAACCCAGCACATGAAACAGCTCATGGATCACAGTCTGTAACATGAACACACAAGATTCAACACACAATTTCAAACTACCGAGAACATTTTTGTTTTTTTCATATTTCAAATAATACCTGTACAGCTGCCTGGTGACTAAACGTTTCTCCTTTCAGTCTTTCCCTGCAGATGACCACCACCCCGGCCACAGGTCGTCCAAGTGCATCTGTCTGGCAGTGAGCAGCGTAGGCCAAAATATTAGGCTTAGGGGGCAAAAGAACGCAAGGATGAGTATAATGAAATCAGCAGATAAGGAAAGCTTCATCTTTCATGATTGTCGATTCAATTGCAAAATAAGAAATTGTGTATGAAGTTACCAATATCAAAAGTAACCATTCAGCAAGATCAACTTTGTTATCTAAATAGGTAAAATTACGGAATTAAATTTAAATATTCCCTTTTGAAATGATGTGACAATGAGAATTATTATCCAAACTACTGTTGATTTTTTTTCTTTACTTGGAGGAACTTTAACTTTAAGACTTTAAAATGGAGAATATGTCAATATATGCTGTTACAAATATTTTAGGGGTGTAAAAAATCTATGTAATGACTGATAAAGATTTGATGAAAATAAAAAAGACAAACGTTAGTCAATCTCTTTTTCTTTTCTGTAATTTTTATATTGTCCTCTGCTGCCACCCTGAGGACTTTTTCAGGAATTTGTTTTTATCAAAGACAATTGTTCATGAAAACTTTTACCTATCAAACAGCTGAAATCTGATAACATCTACCAAAAAGAAAGTTTTACCACGATCAATATGATAGATCTCAAAGTTTTCAGCGTGTGTACCTTTGCTCTGCACTTGTCAGTGGACTTCATGTGAAGGTACAGCAGGAAGTCCGTGTCAGCGAGTCCTGCACCTCCAGGACGGAGCTCAGTCCTGTGAGGTGAATCAGCATGAATGTAAATATCACATCCAGCAAGATGATCGTCTGGGATCTGTAGACAGAGTTGAAAAACACATTTCATTAAGTGTAGTTCAGGGACAATCAGCAGAAACAGCTGCATGTTTTAATGATACTTACTGTCACATCCAGACAGGTCTCAGTTCTGTAGTTGCTGTTGGCTCGACCACACCTGAGGCACGAATTGTAGGTTTACCACATGTATCGAATTGTGAATAGAAAGTAAACATAGGACTATAAGATTGAACAAATACATTTATAAAATACTTCACTGTATTTCCAAAAGAGAAAGTGTGACTGTTGTTTGACTGCAAACTTGACTTTAGAGCATTTCTACATCTGGAGTCCTCTGTGCATTTAGGATCTGCATAAACACAATCACAGCCTTTCTATGTACACACCTGTTGTAGTTGGCAGTACTTGAATTCCTCCAGAGAAACTTGCAGTATTTGTTAACATCTCTGCTGAGCAGCAACGGACCGACAACTCTGTTCACTATGAAAGGTCGAGAATTCATAAAAAGAACTTGTTAGTGTATGTTATGACATATTTTCCTGCTGCCTTTTCAGCATGAATACTGATCAGTAGGGGGAGCTCTTCCTGCTCAGAGAAACATTTACTGTGTGGACTGTTTGTCACCTGACAGTAAAGAGGAGACCGTCCTCACAGCCTGCTCTACCGCTGCTTCCGTCCTCTTCTTCTCAGCCTCTGATAGGTTGTTGCTCTCTCTTGCAATCCAGGTCCGGATCCTGATTGGCTGGGGGGAGGAAGCAGTAGGCGGGGCTTTCTCCTTCAGGCTCTTCCTCAGATGTGATGCCCTCTGTCCTGTACGGTCTGTGGGTTGAAGTAGTCCAGGCCCGTTGGCTGCAGCTTGGACCATTGTCACCTTGTCCTGAACCTCATCAAAGATGCACTTCGGCTGAACCCCAGTTAGCTCCAACACCACCAACACCACCAAAACCAGCATCCCCACCCAGAGTCTCTGGGAGGAAGGTGAAACCATAATAATAGTTGGAACTTATTTCAGGGTGGATGATTTATTAGTTGTTGGACATTTTGGTGCAGTCGTAGGATATGTTTTCACAAAGAGAGAGGTTTAGTCCTGAGTGTAGTGGATCAAACTAAGCTGTGATAGTGACACTTAAACTCATCAGCAGCCTTTGGGGGGGGTTCAGGTAAATACAGTGAATGATATGAAATGATGCTAAATTGGATTATTAGTACTCCTGGATTGTTAGTACTCCTTGTCTTAAGTATGATATTTTTATTAAATTAGCCTATTGTAGTTAATAAATGTGGAGAACACAGGTATTCAAGGACTGGGAAGGTTGTAACCGCCTTAAATAAGTTATATTCTCCAGTTTAAACTAGGACTGGGCGAGTATGGCCAAAGAATAAAATCTGACATTTTTTCACTCCAAACCCAATTTATGAATTTAGGTTGCTTTGATTTTATCAATACATTACAACAAATGCAGACTGAATTTCCCTTCAAGGGTTAATAAAGCAGCCTGAATTTGTCTTGAGGGGTTAAAGTGCAAGCTGTAAACTTGTCTTAAGAAGTGCAGTTTCAGGGTACAGCAAAAGTAAGGATGAGGCAGCGCAACTTATGCAGCTGGTTACCGGGGGCAACCCAGCCACTCTGTTGACAGTAAACGAGGGGAGAGGATGTGAACTACAGGAAACCGAGGGAATGTTTCATTCATAAAATGGATTAATCGCCCAGTCCAAGTTAAAACATACGTTCTGAGTTTAATATGTTCAGATGTATTCCTTTTTAAGAGCAGACATAATTAATTCAGTAATGAATTCACATTTCCCTACTACAACTATACTCCTGGTAGCATGAAAAAACAAAAAACATAATTCAGACATTTTTGGGTAAAAAAAAACAAACAACTAAATATGGACATAAAGAGAACCCTAATTGATAATCTCATGAAAAACAGATTTCCTTTCTCAGTAACAGAAGCAGACCACTGATTTCAAATTCAAAAACATGTATAATTTTGCTTACCTTAGCAGGAAGTCTGAAACTAATTATTACTGATGTGAAATGCTACTTGAAGGCCTTTTTTCCCTTTGGGCTCCAATTCAAATGGCTTTGCTGTAGCGACGAGAGCAGCTGTTAGACTTTGTGTTACAATAAGAATATTTTAATTCCAATAGTCTTTTCCTGCAGCTTTAACAAACAAATACAAAATAGATCCTTAAAATTACCTTTCAAGTGAATGTCTCCGTCCATGCATGTAGTCTCACTCTTCAACATATCGGCTCAGTTCATCCTGTAAATGTGACCGCCTGTCCTGCTTTTCTTCCACCTCTTGTCAGGAGCTCTTTCAGGAGGCTGTGAATCTCAGTGGTCGTTTCGAATACAAAGCACAATACACTGAGTGTCAGACGTCATTAACACACAACACCCATCACGTAAAAGTGCAAATTGTTTAATCTCAGCCACATTTTTTTTTACTTATTTACAGTGAAGTTGACCCTAATAAACCATAAAATCACTTTCTCTCTTTATTACCTCGAAACATTGGTGATTCAAAACGTCTGGCTAATCACTGTCGACCCAAATACATTCAGCAAAGTAAAACGGAACTTAAAAGAAGAGAATTAACTTGAAATAAAAACAACATCAATTGTCCAATAACACACATGGCACACCATGAATCTGTTGTGTCAGAATATGACAGAATGTGATCGATTCCCCTCAAGGGTTGAAGATTCAAGTTGAGGTTATTTTGTGAAATCAGGGCCCTCTTTAATCACTCGGGCGCCTCATCTTCCTGTACACACTACAAACACACACACACACACACAACCTATAACCAGGCACCAGATTGTCTTTTTGACACATTGTCTTTTTTGTAGATTACATACATTCACTTGGGAAAGGTACATCAGTGTGTATGTGTCCCAAAGAGTTATTGCAGAGTAGACATGCATTTCGTTTTTGTTATAATAAAGCCTGTTGTGTCAATGCGTGCTGTGATGTGAGAAAAACGTGCCTCTGTGTGTTTTTCCGGTGTGCAGTGTGGGTATCAGGGCTCAACCAAATCTCCTCAAAAGGCACTTAAATCGGGGAAATGATTCATTTTGATGTAATAGCCGGTGATAAAACATGTGACCGGATGCGGGTGGCTGAAGTACGTGGAGACAGTCCACATCTACAAACATACTCCACTGTCGACGTAAGACTCAAATGCATATGCATTCACACAGATGCAGTCATACAAAACACAATATTTTCCATCATATTCTCGAAAATAAAATAAAAACTCGAATCATTCAATCTGACAGCAGCCTGCCTCAGTTTCAGGATAGGGAAGATTCCTCTGTGCAAAAGTTTACCTTCAATGTGCAGCCTAGCGTTAATTAAGTGTACATCCGACACTCAAAACGTACGTCAGGTCAGCCATGCTTTTCGTCTAAAACTTTCTCAATGTGATCTCTCTTTAAAAAAGAAAAAAAAAAAAGTCAAATACTTGATTCCATAGGTCAACAAATCAATTTCAAAAAGGCACCAGACTTGCACAGTGCGGGCGAGTCTCGCTGTGGGCCACTCCTGTGTGCAAGTTCAAACAAACGTGGAAAGACTGGGGTTCAATCGACCGCATCCACACGGCCGCCATTTTCCTGTGACATCACGCTCAGGGTGGGAGGCTCCCATGCTGTTTTGGCTTTCTGCTGAGATCCAAGGTTGTGAAGTGTACAAGTGTAGGAAACCTGACAAAACATCCACATTAGCTAGTATTAGCCTGCTGTTTACCTTTATAAGAGAACGTTAGCATTCAGCAACTTCCAATTAAATGTTAATGTTTGCTTAAAAACAAAAAAAAAAAATAGCTTAAAAACTAAAATGACCATTTAAAAGAGTTAAAAAAATAAAACAGGAAATGCATACACAGACTTCGCTAGCTTAGAAATGGCTGAAGGCTAACAATACATTTAAAATGATAATAAATGATGAACAAGCCATAAAAAGACCAAAAAGCTTCAGTCAGACAACAGCACACGTTAGCATCCACTCACTCCCTGCTAGTGTTGCCGTTGGTGGCGTGCGCCTAAAGGTGACGTTAGCATACGCTTCCTCGTCAAAGGTAAAGTAAGGTAGGAAGTGGATGACTGCTGACATTACAGATGGTCAGTTTTGCTTTTCCCCATCACATCTTAGGACAGCGGTCAAAATGTTTAACTAGCATTCAGTTACATCTTAGCTATCAGTAATATATGGAAGGAGTGACTCAGTGCTAATGTTAGCTGTTGTCTGATGGTAGCTTATTTTAATTTGTAGTACAGCCAATGATTCTCTAAATATTTCTAGCGATTGTTTTATATTTTGTGTCTTTTTTCCTGCGTTTCTACAACATGTGACCTAACAGCATGTTGAACTTCCTGCCCAGCCTTTGACAGCAGAGGAAAATGGACGCCATATAAATATGGTCAATTATAATCGGTGAGTGAAGATGTCAAAGGAGGGGTGTTGGGTGGGGGGGGGGGGGGTCACTGGGAGTCATTCAGGTGAGCATGGGCACATCGTCCTCTGAATTGGTGTCTTCGGACAGAGGGATGAGCAGCACCTCGTCGTCTGACGAGGACGAGGAGAAGGAGGGCGAGGCAGAGAGGGGCATGGAGTTGCTGGAGGACGAGGAGTGGGAGGAGGGCGAGGCTCTGAAAAGGGAGATGCTCAGCCCCAGGGTGTGGAAGATGGAGGCCAGAGAGGGGCTGCTCGGCGGGACGGGAGGAGTGGCCGAGGGTGGAGCTGGTGGAGCATACGGAGGTGGAGGTGGGGAAGCAGCTGGAGGCTGGAGCAGAAGCGGCGGCGCATCCTGTTGTTGTTGCTGCTGCTGCTGCTGCTGCTGCTGCTGCTCCGTCTGAACCAGCAGGCCGAGTTTCTGAGGCACCGGCTGGTTGACGGCCTCCACCGCCGAAGAGGAGCTGGTGGGGGTGGAGTGAGCCGGTTCCTGTCCAGATGGAGCGGAGTCCGACTGCTGCTGGCTAGAGCTGGACGCCTGGTTCGGCCTGGAGGGAGGTCTGGGGATTAGACCCCACCTTCTCATGCGGCGGACGGCTCGGCGGACGAATCGAGGCCGGCGTCTGCGGTGTGGTGAGTTAGCGGCGTCCTGGCGAAGGAGCTGGAGAATCCCCCTCAGAGAAAGAGACGAGGTCTGAAACGGAGAGCGGAAAATCAAGTTAAACAACCGCTTGGGAACGTAGACTTCGTATAACATGGACTTCCGTCTCAGTGATGTCGCTCACTGGTTTCAGAAGAGGCATTATGAAGCCCAACAATGGCAGTCTCCATATCTCGCTGCAGATAAAGAGGTGGAGCCGAGGCAGGCCTTAAGCCAAACAACTACAACAGACGTGCCACACCACACCCCTGACTAGGTAAATGCCTGCAGAACGCTTAACCTAAATGTAAGTTATGAAGTTATAGCCCCCCTCTTCCAAGTTGTCATGACTAGAGAGATGAGCTGATGAGAACAAAACATCATATTTTAACATGAGATTGGTTTTTGGGGTAAGCCTCTAGTGGACACATAAGGAACAACAGTTTTCTGCAGTAGCTGCATTTTCCACTCCAGAAGTTGCTGCTTGCTTGAGATCCCCAACAGTTGTTTAAATTATTAGAAATACCAAACAAGTCTGGATCAAAGTCCAGTGAACAAGTTTGTGGCTTTTCAAACTCAGTCGTTTCCGTATGATGGGATTTGGCAAACACTTAATCCCTACCGCCTCCGTTACCTCATGTGCCCTCCCCCACAAGTTATAAAGCACCTTAGTGTGAACCAGCACAGTCGCAGCACATTAGCGCCGTCTTAATTCTCTTCCCTCTGCAGCCCACACAGCCTGCTGGGGATTAATGAGGCTTCTGAAGGGAAGCACGTGAGTTAAAGACTTTTAGATAAAACAAGGGCTACAGTAGATTAACATGCACTCTTAAAAAGTCAAGGAATGAGCAGATCAGCAGTGAGACTCATTCTGCTTTAAAATGTCAACTAAATCAAACATGTTGAAACTTTTAAAAGTTCATTCATAAATGTAAAAATCAATGCTCTTGTGTCCAGCAAACAGCACAGAACCCAAAAACTAAAAACAAAGAACATCAACAGATCCTTACTTATCACAATTAATTTTTGTGTGCTGTAGATCAACAAATTGCTGCAGCTCCGTTTCAGATTGTCTCCAGTTTGGAGAGGGTGTTTGGGTTGACAGTACTTTTAAATAATAATAATCCAGGATGAATTCGAGCCTCGGCTGCCCACCTGGAGGACCACAGCCTCTGCACATGGGGTGCACACACTAACCACTAGGCTACTGGCACCCCCACTCGGTACTAATTTGAAGCAACTCCACTAAAGACCGTGTCTGAAACTCTAAATGCATCAACCTAAATCGCCTTTAATCATCTTTTGATCTGCTCTATGAAATTGTGAAAAATAACGTCGTGTATCCCTGCAGACTGCTTCTACTTCCTGCGGCGCTCTATTCTCTCACCTCGTTGGGGTTTTCTGTGGGGAAGTCCTCCACAGGGGGGATGATGCCCTGGGCGATCAGCTGACCGTAGGAGGGCGGAGCCTGCTGTTGAATCAGTTCCGCTTCTTGGCGGCTAATTGGAGCGAACAAGCTGTAAGGAAGGAAAAAAAAAAAAACATATAGCGCTGAATCATCACACTCAGGAAATTTGGATTTATGCTGTGAAGCTTTCATCATTTAAACAACTTTTATAGCTTCATTTTTAAAGAACATTACCACCAACAACTCACTCCATGTGTTGCTTTTGTTTTTAAGTTTGCACTTCATAAAAAACGTTTCTCTTCTTCTTGTAGTACACATGAAATAATCGTCTTTGGCCGAGACAAATTGTACGTGGGTTGCTCACACTTAACAACAACGATCTGATACTTTTTGTTCCTCTTCTAAAAAGCAGAGAGAGCAGCGTTCTGGCTCTGTGGTGAGAGGCTCTGCTTTGTGTTTGAAAGCCGATGTCTGGCAGAGCCGAGGCTTGAAGTGAGGAACACAAACTGGTGACTCACTCTTTCAAATTTATAGAACAGAATCTGGTTACGGCACAAGAAGCAGCCTTTAAAAAAAGGAGAGCGGATAGTCAGATAAATACTTCAGTATATGAAACACTAAACGTTTACCTGTATTCTCTGGTCCTGAGCGAGTACAATTTACAGGTGCAGCCCATGGCGATAACAAGCAGAAGCCCGCAGACTAAGCTGCCCACTGTTGCCGCGGTGATGACCTTGCGGGGCAGGATGACGGTGCAGTTGAGCTCGTCCGTTCCGTCCTTACAGTCCACCTGGCCGTCACAGCGCCAGCTCTCAAACACACACCTGTAGACGGGACAAAGGACCATTTGTGTGTCAGAATGGGCAACAAAAAAAAAAAAACAGGAGTGGAGCTGCATACTGAGGGGCTGCTATGAAGTCATGTTATTAAAACCACATGACATATAAACCATACTACCGTGCATGATTTGGTGCTGTTGTATTAAGCGTATGTTAACTTGCAGATTATTTGAGGTAAAAAAAAATAAAATAAATAACTTGCATATTAAAAAAAATGCAGCTCAACAGTTTACCCACAAAACTACACCGACTCGAGTTTTGGTCCCATGTTGACTTCAATCAATCCATTCTCAGACGGACACACCCTCTGACTCACACCCTTCTGTTACAGACAAATCACTCCCTCATGACTGACCTGACAACAATGACGACTCATTTAACAGAACAGTTTGTAAAGAAACAAAAACAACAGCAGCTGGGCAGTTACGAACTAAAACGTTCACAACAAAAGGCAGAAAGGAGCCTTAAAAATCAACCTGTAAAATCTAAAATAACCAAAAATAAAAGCGGTGCTGAGAAGTAAAGGTTGAACATCTAGAGCTCCAACACAACGCAGTGTGCTGATGAAAAACAGATTTGAAATGTTCTTTTGAGGTTGATTTATTTTGTCAACTTCTGTTCCAGAGGTCGAGAAGAAAGACTGACGTTCAGCTTCAACTCATTCAGGAGAATAGTTGTGAATTTTCTGACATGACAGCGTTCCACTCTGCAAGTTTTCAGACTTAATCTCTCCCGCGTACTGACCTGTCGCTGTCACAATGAAAGGTCCCCGGCTGGCAAACGGTGCAGTCCCTCTCGTCGCTGCCGTCGGCACAATACAGCTGGTAGTTGCATCGCTCCGAGACCGGGTAACAAACCGGCCTGCCCGCATAATGACTGGACGACACGGCTCTCTGCCCCGCCATCCCGCAGGCGAACTGATTCAGGTTGCAGCCCCTGCATCCCTCCTCGTCCTTCCCCGTCTCGGGACAGTCCCACTTCCCGTCGCAGCGTTGCTCCTGGGTGAAGCAACCTCCAGCGGCTCCCCCACAGCGGCCCTCCCAGGGGGGGCAGTAGGTCCCGACGTGGAAGGTGGCGTTGAAGCCGCTGCCCTCCGAGCCTGGAAGAGTCTCGTAGGTCATGGAGAGCCGGCCGGTGTGGGATTCAACCTGGACTGATTTGTAATTGGAGGCGCTGGTGATCTGTCAAAACACAGGAAAGGGACAATATGTTATCAAAACATTCTCTTCATATTATTTAGGTTCATATGTTTGGATGCTTTTTTAAAGTAAAGGTAATATACTGTAGAAGACACTCACAATTTTAATAACGTCCCCTTTGCCTTGCTCTCTGTTGAACACGGTGAGTCGATCCCCGGGTCCTAAAACCAGCTGCTGCAGGTCCAGTCTCAGGGGCCTGGAGTCCTGCGGGTCCAGAGTCCAGATGCATAACATTGCCGGGCCGCGGATGGTTGGAGGAGAGAAGGTCCCGTAGAAGGTCTGCAGGAGTCCTCCGCAGGGCCACTCGATGGGGGCGGGAGTAAAGGCCGGCTCCCGGCGAGTCTGAGACTGCTCTCGATCCAACTGCGCCTCCTCCGCTGCCCGTGCCTTCAGCTGCGCCCAAAGATCAGAGACCGTATCGATCTCAGGCGTCTTCTCGGCTGCGTCTCTGTCGTTGTTTCGCTCGGTGATCGACTCCGCTCTGACGTCTACGGCCGGTGTGCCGCTAAACTTGAGCAAGGGCTCTGGGGTTTCTTCTTCGTCTAAATCACAGCCCTGCTCATCTGTGCCGAGGCCGGCGGCTTCATCGAGACACTCCACCTGACCGTTACAACGCCATGAGAGAGGCAGGCAGCGACCCCCAAGGCACTCGAAGGATGTCACTGGACACTCCCCGGAGTCTGGAGGTGAAGAGATATGAGAAGAAGAACGATTATAAGAAAATAAATAAGATTTTCATTACACAAGATGAATGGGAAGAAACCAAACAGAAGATTTTCTATACCTGAATACCAGATTATTTCCTAAATTTTTTTTTTAATTTTATAAACCTCAAAACACAAAAATGCAGAACACGTGGATTGTAAAGCCACAAAAAATGCAAGCAAAATGAAAATGATTCTTTTATGAGTGAGGTTTGGTTGGTGAAAATAAAATGATGTGTGTTTCTTGAACGATGTAAAGCATGTGTATTTTAATGTTCAAGTTAAAATATTAAATCATTAGATTTTTAAAATACTGGAATTGAACTTGTCTGTTTTCTTGTGTGTTAAAGACATGTTTGATATTTGGTTTTATTCTGTTTTGTTTGGTCGTTCTATCTTGACTTTTGCTGTTGATACTTGAAGTGTGTAAATGATATCTTATTCCATTAACAGCAACAGCAACAACAATCACATCAAGCTATCCTACCTCTGGCGTAATTCAACAGAAAGGACGATACAGGGAACTGATGCGGGAGGAAGTGGTGCGTCACTGAAATATTTCCCCCTGGGAACTCCATTGGCTGCGGCAGCTTGGAGCCACAAAGGACGACCGGATCTCCACCAGCTGAGGATTTTATCGTCACCCATTCCTTCCGACAGCGAGCCGAGAACTGAGAGAAACTGAGAGAGGATTTATAGGAAACAATCAGCCAAAATACAAAACCACAGAAGAGGCAGTAACTGAAACTAATGTGAGACAATATAACCAATATAAAGAGAATGCCTCAAACAATAAGCAGGATAGCTTTCTACTTATGTTTCTCGATTGATCTGTTGTTTAAATTACAAAAAAACCTCTCCCTGTCTTTTTCAACTAATCTCTAACAGTGTATCTATTTTTTTTTAGATCCAATTGTTATGGGTTCTATATAATTCACAACATTAAATCTTTAACAGACAACAGCAGCAGATTAAGTTTCCCATTACTATCAATGAAGTAAATTCTCCCAATAATTTGTGCAGCTGTTCTGATCATATCATCTACAAGAAATAAAGATCAATTCAGTAGTTTTATCCCAGGTGGCATCTTGTTTGGGCCTAATCATTTTTAATTAGTGCGTTTACCTTAAGACAATAGGTTCACCTTCCACCCCCTTGATGATCCAGCAGTCGTAGGTTGAGCCAAAGCGGTAGGACCAGCTGTGATAAGCTGAGCTCCTGATCTCTCCCACTTTACTGTCTAAGACCTGGAGGGAGTGCCCACATCGGGCTGGAGAAACAACAAGACCAAGGAGAGAAGGTTTGATGCAAAAGAAATCCTGTTTTTCATGCTTTAGGTGACAGTATGTAGAGCGTAACCCAGAGAAAATGTCAGGGGCGGACTATTTATACTTTAAATAAATTAAATGTATCATATAATAGTTGGATATAAATGTTTCAAAAAGTAGGACAGCACATAAACGAGTTAAACTCAAGAAAAAGAGAGATTTACTCAGGCTGTTTTGTAGTTAAGAGAAAAGTATAAAACTTGAATGGGACATTGAAAAAGCCTCTATGCACACATGTTACATGAGATGAGCGCTGACAAGTTTGCGTCCTTACCAGAGCAGAGGGCAGGCTCAAGACGGCTGCACACTGAGGATGAAATAAGCACAAACACAGCGAGTCAGGCAGGTGTGTCATCAATCGTCACCACAGAGACAGAGCTCGTAAACGATGTACGACACGAGTAGTGCAAACACGACCTTTCCTCGATAAGCACTCAAAGCAGGCGCCTTACATAGACACACAAACAAACGTTTAATACGTATATCACCAATCTGTACATGTTCACTCACCTGTTATGGTGAAAGCTAGGAGGGCACAAAAGTTGTAAGTGAATGTCATCGTGGAAATGATGTCAAAACTGAGGGCTTAAAGGGGTTTTAAAAAAAAGTCAAAAGTGCCATTTTTGGAGACTTCGCTTCAGGAAGACTTCCCCTGCAGAGTGAAGAGAGAAGAGGAAGAATTAGACCTCGTGCTTTTGGCTTCATAATGTACACACTCAGCATCTCTGACAACAAAAGCACACACTATCACCACGTCATGATTAGGGCTAAAACATTAGATCGATGATTTTAATGCGATAAAAACCTGTTGCACACATCATTCATCAATAGGTAAATGTCATCGACAAATGTTTGCCAGCTTGTCGATGTGTTTCTTTTTGGGGGTTTTCAACTTCTGTTTGACAAAATAAGCAAGTTGGAAGAAAGTTAACGCTGCCTGCTGAAACGTCTGACAGGCAAGTTTCATCATTTATATTCACAAAGAGGATCACGAGTGATCCCCACCACCCAGGTAACAGACTGTTTACGTGGCTACCCTCTGGCAGGCGCCTTCGACACATCAAGGCGAACACAGACAGACTCAGAAAGAGCTTCTTTCCTCAGTCTGTCCAGACTCTTAACTTTACTCTCCTCAGTTAAGAACAAAACAGAACAAAACAGAACTGTGATTACATGATGCACACACACCACACATTCCAATCTGCAAATTGTACTTTGACACCCTGGGCACTTTACACACTGACACTTTACACTGTTACATTACTCTACATATTCGTTTACATTATTCTATATTCAAATATTTCTCTTTTTAAATTTTACATTCTATTTTACTGTATATATGTGTATTAGTAGTTTGAGTGTTTATTGCACGGCCTTGCGGAACAGTCTTTACATTTCACTGCACATCTGTATGAGCATGTGACAAGTAAAAATCTTGAATCTTGAATATACACCTAGATATTGTACAGAAATGTGTAACAGAATACTCACTTACAAGTCATTACTCAGCAGTAACGACGGGTATCGATAATAATAACATGTATCTTTTTCCATCTTAACGCAACAGATTAACTTCAAAGTCAACTTTATTGTCAATTTCAAAATATGTGGAATCGAAATTGCGTTTGTCTCCGTCCCGCGGTGCAATACAACCAAAATAAGGTAAAATAAAATGAGTTAAAAATAAGATAAATGATATTTACAGTAATAAATTCTAAATTGTGCAACAGGTACAAAAATGGTAAATACAATTTAAAGAAAAAGAACACTTCATATTTGTGTGACACTCAATGTAAGAGTATTCACACTTCAGACACAATTATCAGATGTGTTAATAGTATACGAGTGCTTGGATTAAAAGGGGGAAACTGCCTGGAACCAAAAACATAATGAAGCCTCTATTGTCATATTTCCTCTCTGACTCACACACACACACACACACACACACACACACACACACACACACACACACACACACACACACACACACACACACACACACACACACACACACACACACACACACACACACACACACACACACACACACACACACACACACACACACACACACACACACACACACACACACACACACACACACACACACACACACACACACACACACACACACACACACACACACACACACACACACACACACACACACACACACACACACACACACTCACTCACTCTCTAAGCCTCTCAACAATGACGTCACACATTTCCGTGATTAAACCACCGCCGAAACCGAAACACAGTTTTTTTTAAGTCTCTCTGTAATCCACAGTAAAGTAAAATCTCCAGAGTGACGGACTCAGACTTAACTTGTCCCCCTACAAGTTAAGATAACACTACGAGACAGTTTGGTTTTGGGGGGGGGAGAAGGAGGGAGCAGCTGCTTGCCCTCCTCAGTCACAAGCGCTTTAACAGCTAGCCCACTGGCGAGCTAGCTGCTAACGCTAACATCCTGAACATCCTGAAAAACGCGTTTTTTCGGGACTCGACATCACAAGAAAATGTCTCAGAGCCCCACACGGAGGGTTTCAAGACAAAAAGAGGTTACAACATGTCGGGTAGAAGCGATAACGCCATGAGAAAATCGTATAAAAAGAGAGAGCAGGAGGCAAGTACGTTACCATGTCAGTCGGCCTTTCTTGTTGACAAGTTTGGACTCACTTCCGCGTGTTATTGGCTCATGCTGAAAAGGGGGGCGGGGCTTAACTTCCATTTCCCCCCCATTCATAAAACTCTTCTTTCTTTCAAATACACTTTGTAATTATCACTGATTACGAGCGTTTTTCGGATCACTACGCAAAATGTACATGTTAGTGTGTTCATACGTGGAGGATAATGTCTGACAGAAAAGAAGATAGGTTGAAATGTTTCACTTTAAACACAAGGTGTCACTGTGGCTCCGCATAAAAATCAGGTAATTCACAAAACCATGGCAGGTATGAAAAACATCAATTTGTTGCTACATTTTCATAAGAACTGTGCCTGTATCTTTATTTTTTCCACTTAGGTATTATAATCCTCAGCAAGTATTTTCTGATAATACAAAATGACTAATTTAGGATGACTCAATGTTGTGCCTTTAGGTAGACTACACTGCAGTTCTTGGATACAATCAATCAAACTTTATTTATATAGCACCTTTCAGACAAATTAAATTGCAGTTCAAAGAGTGCAGAAAAGTTGTTGACAAAAAGTAGTTTATAAAATCATTGAGAGACTAATGCACACCAATAATAATTAAAAAAATATATATGTATAAAAATAAAATAAAATAAAATAAAATGAAATAAAATGAAATAAAAATAAAATAAAATAAAATAAAATAAAATAAAATAAAATAAAATAAAATAAAATAAAATAAAATAAAATAAAATAAAATAAAATACGACACATAAAAGCAACAAGATATTAAAATAAATACATAAGAGGAAAATATTTAAAATTGTCCTCGGATTAAAAAAAAAGACAATACAGTAATGTTAAGATTTGAATTGATATTAAAACACTATATAAAAGCCAGACTGAATAAACGAGTTTTAAGACTGCGTTTTAAAAAATCTCGATATTTAGTCAGGGTAAACTTTAAAGATTCTTGTTAATGATACAAAATATTATTAAAAAAATATGATACGATGCTCTCTCATCCATATGGTAAGGCATACAGCGGACACAACATTAAAATGTGAAGTTGATATCAGTAAAGACACTTTTACAAATGTTAAATTATAGGCTAATAGCGGGGGTTTACGCCTACTTCTAAAGTATTATTTGTAGACTTGTATTTACCACCAAGGCTATCATTATTTTTAATGAATCGGCATGTAAGGAAATAAATCTGCTCAGCTGTTTCCCAGCAGACATGAAAAAAAAAAATGACGTCTGCACATCTGGAGGAGGACCCAGAGGAAAATCTCTCTCTCCCCCTTTCTCTCTCTCTCTCTCTCTTCTCCTCTCTCTCCTCTGACCACGTCCACAAACGCTACATACAAACCCAAGCAGAGGAAAAGAGGCCAAACTATGAAGCTATAGCGATACCTAGCTGAGCATTTGTCACAGCTGCTCCATGAGTTCAACGTTTTGTTCGGCGCTTTCGTCTCAGCTCTTACTTTGAAAAGCTCGCTTTGCTGCCCGGTGCGTTCAAAGAGTCCACGCGGTTCCGAGAAAAGAAGTTTCTTCCACGATTTTCAGAGAAGTAGCCTATACCGAACTTTTTTTGGGGTTTTCTTTTTTTTTTTTTTTTTTGTATATTCGTCGTTTTGCTGTCAGGACGACGGGACCGGTGTAGAAACAGTATTTTGTTTTTTCTTCGGGGGGGAGGTAGTTTGCGGGAAAGAAGAATGCTGCTCCAGCTCCTCACCCTGGCCTGTGGTCTCTGCTGCATTGGTTTTACCTCAGTCTCTGCAGATGTACTAAAAGCAGAGGTAAG
Source organism: Labrus bergylta (assembly GCF_963930695.1). Taxonomy (NCBI): domain Eukaryota; kingdom Metazoa; phylum Chordata; class Actinopteri; order Labriformes; family Labridae; genus Labrus; species Labrus bergylta. The sequence continues at coordinate 7,081,310 of NC_089216.1, read as the reverse complement.
TTGGAAAAACACAATCCAGACACTTCAAAACAATGCAAATTAATGTTAACCTGTTTCTAAAAGCTTGTTAAGCAAACTGTAAAGACATGTATGATTTGCATTTTCCATTTTTGTAACTTATTTTTGTAGTTTCCCTTTATTTATTTTCCTTAATATCCCTCCAGGATGTGTATTTTTTTAGTGTTCCATAGCCAAAACTAAACTTAAAACCATCTATTACAGTGCATTTGTAGCCCAATGTTTCAGTAACTCTCCATTTAGTGCAGTTCTTCTGGTGTCTGTAGTGTCTATTTAATGTTTACCAGGTTTTCTCTAATCTTGCAACAGAACCAGAAAAAGGGTGGACTGTTTATGTTCCCTTCATGTTTATTCTCACTCCTCCAAACAGGCCTGACCTTTCCGCACTAAAAGCTGCTTAAAAGGGTCGAAACTGTAACAGGAGATGAGAGAAAAAAATGTCATGAGTCTGAAGTCTTGTGGCTTTGGGGAAGGAGGAGGCAGAAACCTCAGCTGAGATGCTTTGTTCTGGGTTAAAAAAAAAAAAAAAAAAAAAATAAGGGTGGTGGTGGTACGGGGGAGGGGGTTAATGGTTTTCATCTGCTTGTGTGTGTAGACTGCACAGGCCTTTAAGCTGCATTCAATACTAGCCAGACATGAGCCCTCGGGCTGTTAAACTCTGATCTGGAGACACTACAATGCCGTCTAACCTTTGCCTGAACAACATATTGTATCATCAGGTATTGTGCATCATTGTAAATGACTGGGCGTGAGCACCCTTGGGAGCCTCTTTGCTCTCTATAGGTCGCCCCAGAGCGTGTTTAATGTGAGTATTTACAGCACTGCACCAGTGTTTAGTCACATACAGTGATGCTTTCAGGAGTAGCAGTTCCTCTGTAATAACCAGGATGCTCTAGCTGTCTCAGGAAATTGATTCACGACGTCAAAAAAGTCCATGAACCTAAAAGCAGGTTAAGTTACACAAGTATCATGAATGCTGTAGTTTGTGTGGACAGGATGCAAGAAGGAGGACCTTAGTCACTGACCACAAGCGACTGGCGCGTGAGTCAAGCCAGACGTGGTGGATAACTCACAGACAGTTTACAAGAGGCCCTCCTGCGGCGGACTCACCGGGGCAGTGATGAATGTCTGCGAGCTAAACCATTTGCAGGAGTTTAGCTGTAGGATAATACCTCTAATACAATAACCAACATCGAGTGCATGCCCCGCCTGCTCCTGTGCAAAGTTAAAAAAAAAAAATCCACTCTACGCCGACGATACAATGCTTTCAGACACATAATTCAATCCTGATGCTGAAAGAGGATAAGAGTTAATTACGGGTTCAGGATTACATCACCAGGGAAATGTTTGTGCACCCTGTGATCAAAAGACAGACATGTTTGGAGAATGCAAAGACAGAACAACATCAGAGTGACATAAATGTTTAATTAAAGTGGATGAAACTCCTTTAAGGGGTTTGTGTAAGGAGAAGAGGATTTCTTGTTGTTCATCAGCGTTGCTTAACATCTGAAAATCCCTCCTTGACTTCTTTCTTGACAAACTCATCCTGCTTAATCCACCAAAAAAAAAAGACTTACCCTCTGAAAAGAAGCTACCTTTGCGGCCTCCGGCATCTGTTTCCAGTCATCCCTTCTTTCTTTTTTTTTTGCCTTGTCTAACCTTTCTTCACTTAAATAAAAAGCTTAGTCGGACCTTGTGAGCAAAGGAAGTGGGCAGCAAAGAAAACAACAGGGCCTAAAACAGGATCTCTCCATATCTGGTTTGAGATTTCCTGTTGCCATCTGGAGACACATGTCTGCTGATCCCATGCAGGTCTGGTTAAAACACATATGGCTTCGATTCTCTCTCTTTTTTTTTTTTATCTCGACTTGAGTGACTGTGAATGAAGCATCAAAAGAAAGAATCACTGCAGCGTGCTGCTCATTGCAGGCTGCGGTAGTCACTTTAGAAATGTCAAAATAATCAGCTGGATCGACCTTAATGAGAAACTGATGGACTTCAAGGGAGAAAGGGAGGCTTATCTTTGCCTGACACTCAAAATATAGTCCTCCATGTTCGTATGAAGGACATGAAAGAGAACAAGTTTTCAGCATGACGTTCGAATTTCAGGTTTTTTTTTAAAGGATGCATTCAAGACTTTTGGTTTCAGGTGGTTGATTAAACTCAACTCCAAGGCCAGATGTTGCTTGATCTTCTACTTTTCTGACCTTCTGTTAGAGGAAGATACCTGAAGAGATCTTTCCACAGATCCCAGACAGTGGTGGAATAAACTTGTTTCCCACTTCATATCAGAGGGAATTACTGAATTCCTTTAGCGATTTCACCCAAAAAAAGTCAAAATGTACTGTTCCTTTAAGAATTGAAGCGTCGCCATAATGTAACTAAAGCAGTATAAAACCCTTGGAACACATTTACATGATTGCTTCCCTCAATGAAAAACATTTTAAAGTAGTTGACGTAAAGCCTGATTTGAATCTTAATTTGATATTAATTTCACTTTTATTGTCTCCTTCTGCTGATGGAGTTTGCTAAGTGGTCATGTGGACAGCTCAGTTTTTATCACATGACCCAAGATGGAGCGATTGCTGTCGAACTCCAAATACAATATAAATGCATCTTAAAGATCTTGTAATTCGATATATACGAAAAATCCATTTTGTCTCAGGATTGCTTTAGTGTTTTAGTATTTTTGCCATAGCAGTATTGCTTTTGTCTTAAGTAGAGTAGTTCTCCATCATGTCTTAAATGGCTTGAAACCCTGGCTATGACAACAGTCTAAAATGGTCATGAATCATCTTTTTATAGCCCACATGACAAATAATCAAGTTGTTTTGAAGAGATTTGAAGTCTGGACAATGAAGCCATATCTGAAGCTTGATCCAAAGGCAACTGGACTGGTTGAAGATAAGACCATGACCTGGATGACTGAGAACCTCCACAGACAATAAATCCTATCCTCAAACTCTAAACTGAGACCAGGACGAATATTCAATAAAGTCAGCTAAATGACTTCAGGTTTAAAAGTTTAAGCTATTACTGTATGCATAGTGGAATTTTACAATCGGAAAATCTGAAATCAAAATAACTAATTCTCAACACAATAACTCTCTTGCATTAAGAGCTTCCAGAGCAGTACTAACATCATCTTAATGTTGTAAATTCTCTTGATGAAGCTGATATCATACTCAGTTTGTTGTATTTTTAATGCTCCTTAAGTGTTTTCTTTGCAAAGTATTGCATTAAATAAAGTGAATGCAGAGCAGTAATAAGTAATTCATGTGTCTCTGTGCGGTCGAGGAGTCAAACTATAAAGTAAGATTTAATAGAGATACCAAGAATTTTCTCAGGTTAATGAAATTGCACACATCGTTAATTTCCACCACGTGTTGCCTTTTATTGGACTTTTGGCCAACAAAAAGTGTCTGTTATGTTCCAAAACTCACTCCTCCACGTCCATAACTTACCCTCCGAATTCCAATGCCGTACTCTTGGTTTGCATCACTTGCAAAATGAATGTTCCACCAAATCAGAATAAAAAAACATCCATGTATTTTTATTTGACCTGTTTGACCTTGTAGAAATGTTAGTGCAGCTAAAAATATTGCCCAGCGCTGGTTTGACTGGAAGCTAACTGGGTCAAAGACGCCAAGAAATGAAGGCAACGTGAGATTCAGCCACTCATGAGCCCGATTCCCAGTTTTTTTCCGTTGGCACCGAGCGAGAGGAACAACTGACTCAGTCCCCTCAGATTGAAATTCAGCCATACTTCTAACCTCTCTCCTCTTTTTTTTTCTTCTACCGCTCTTCTTCTTAATGTCTTTACCTCTCCTCTGTAACTCTGCACTGCGGATCATTTACCCCTTTTCCTCTGTCCATTCTTTCCATTTCTCCTGCTTGGATATGGCTATCCAATTTATTTGTCTGCAGGAGAAAACCACTCGCAAGAAAGTTTTTCCAAGAAGCAGCTTGAAACAAATGGTGTTTTGACACTTGGCAGCATGTCTAAACATAAAGCTACAGCCTTTTTGCATTGTTAAACAGTCACATAAATGCACAATACATGGTGTAATAAGCACAGTCAACTTAAACCTCTGTGCATAAATATCCTTACCCGCACTTAGTCCCTAGTTTGTCTCGGTTTAGTGCAAGAATTTAGACAAACACCCACATGACGGATGTGTTCAAAAGAGACTGATGGTTTCACTTCCTATAGAAATGTTGACATTCTTTTCTGTTTGTACCACAACACCCATAAACCCACGGGGACTTTTGTTTAGGACTATTCCTGGAACTTGTGGTTGTCTTTTCATTGTGCATCCGGTGAAGACATTGCAAGTTAGAATCACAAGATGTGTGAGCAAGAATACGTGACGACGTGTTGCAACCACATTTCCTCAGGACATTGCGTATATGCGTTCCCAGTTTGATTGTCTAATACTTCTATATTCAATATTCAGTAGAATTTGTCTTGTGACGTATAAATTGTGAAACTTCTCAGGTGCTCTGACGCTATACTTGTTTACTGTTCATTGGCTACTTTGGTCCCAGCAGTTCACAGTTCCCCTTTAAAGGGAATTCAGCCCTGGTGACGCACATTTCTAACGATTTGATGGTTCATTTAAATGCTGCTGTTTGGAACTTTGAAATATTGTAAACGGAGAGCATTGCCATTAAGAATATTTGAGACAGTGAATCTACTTCTATTTATCCAGAGCGTCTTTTATCAGTTTGATGATCAATTATGTACTGTACGAGAATAATTTTGGGAGAAATTATCGTTTGATCCATAAAAAAGTATGAAAAACACAATATATACCTAGTGTTGAATTTCTTTGGCGGAACAACTGAAGTTTTCTCTAAAACTACTGAATTTAGTAACAAAATCTATTAATGGAATTAGGAGTTGTAGATGCTGATTTTAAAATGTTTATGATTGTTTAAATTGTTTTATTGATGTTTGACAAAATGAATTGTCATTACATGTTGGAAAAATGGCCGTTCAAGTTTTGCCAAAGCTAAAAAGACCATATTTTGTTGGCATATTAAACAGATATTGACTTCACTAGAATGTAACACGAGGGAAAGGAGCATCCCGCTTATGCCGGATTGAAGACTTGAGCTTTTTTAATTATTAATTTATGAGTGAAATATGTCCAAATAATTCATTTTCCTCTCACCATAAAATAGGTAAATAAGGTCATAAAAGGGTCATCAAAGCAAACAGCTTCTCTGAGACGTCCTCCTCCTTCACCATCTTTGATCATTCAGGTTGTATTTTAGTGTCTGTTCATTATGTTTTCAGACCTCACGTCACTGCGCACACACACACACACACACACACACACACACACACACAAACACACTACACTACACAGTCCGAGGGCTGTGTTTACCAAATCAGCAGCCAGCTCTGTGACCACACATGGCCGTGTAGTTAGCTACCTGGCTTCACCGAGGCCAACAATACCAGCCATGTGCGAGTCTCAATAAAGAGAAGCTTTGATGGGAGTTCCAGGGAGGAGAGGTGCATGCTGGGATACCTGGCGTCCCAACCCGGGGGGAGGTGGTGTGTGGAGTGAAGGGAGAGAAGTGGAGGTCTTCACGGTGTGGGGGAGACTTTTCAGGGGAGTGTTTTTATAGAAGCAGGCGCGTCACCACACTGGAGCCGCAGGACACACTAGCAGCAGTCAACGCAGAGGCAGAGAAAGTAAATTTGGTTGGTGTTTGGGGCTGATTGACTTAGGGAGAGTCAGGGGATAAATTAGATTAACTAGATGCTTAAATAATCCAGAGAAATATAGGAGAAATGGTTGGGGGGGCGGGTATGTAGACTAGAGATGGAGGGAGAAGGGGGGATAAGTTGACTCTCTGCAGGTCGTCAAAAGTGAACCTTGTTCTCTGGCCCCCTCTGCCCACCACATGACTAACAGTAGCTGTGTGTGCAAGGCCAGGTAGTCCTGCTCATGCTGTTTCTACATTTCCATCCCTCCCCCCCTCGTGCTACTCCTTTCACTTGTTGGAGGAAGACTTAAAGAGCACTAAAAAAAAACAGCACTAATGATGGAATAAGAGAGATAGCTGGGGTTTATGAAGCTGCTAACGAAGGACTTCTGTGGTGAAGATGTGCACTAACTCTCTGTGTAGTGAAGTGGAAAAACACATTGCAAGTTGGATTAAGGTGTCTACAAGAAGACAGGGAGATGAGAACATAGTGACAACTTTAATATAGCCTTTTTATGTGTGCGTTAGCCAGTTAGCCCAATGGAGGAAAGCATAAAGCCTTTTCATCCAATGGTACACTTCTAAATGCTTTTATTTTTATCTGCCAACCAGTTTCTTTGCTTTGGTTCTTTGACAACAACAAATCTAATGCGACTTTACCATCAGATTTAGAATTCAAGCCAAAAATAAGCAGTAAAAATTAAACAGTTTTTAGATACTTTTCTGTTAGTGAGCAAGCTAACCCTGACAAAAGTCACCCTTGTATGGTTTTTGAAGCATAAACACAATCGCCACAGGTAAAAAGTGAAGGCTATTTACCTTCTAATTTAGCAACCTGTTAGCGAGGTTTTTTAAACAGAATTTTCAAAAAATCCCAAGTGGTGCATTTTCAGAGAAATATATTTCTTAAACTTAATTTAAAATAACCACAAACCCTTTTTGAACAACAAAAACAATTGGAAAAATGCGGCAATATTTCAGCATTTTATGACTTTGAAACTCCCCAATTTAACTGCAGTGTGTCATTTTTACACAGTTTGTTTTTGGGGCGAAGTCATAGCATGATAAATTGTTTCATTACAAGCAAGACTGTGTAATGTTTGTGAAAATAAATTACTGAATTTTGCGGTTTAGAAGTATCTTTTGTATTTGCTCTGGTTGTAAAAGTAGCTAGCTTTTGTGTGTATTAATGTTAGCAAACATGACAAAGATGAGGTTGTTTATTGGATTTTAATAAGTCAATTCTCTGCTTTGACTCTAGTCTTGTTGTTTCTGTTGGCATTTACATTATCCTCTTTTGTTCTCTGATTGCAACTAGCTAATGCTTGCTAACTGTTTCTCTTTGTTTACAGGCTTTATGTTAAGCTAACCATGCAGCCTACTAGCTTTTCATATAGCTTATGTAACAGGCCGATATAATGTCCATATCCTCGTCACATTCTCAGCATAAATAGGAATAAAAGAGTATTTCTACAACATAACTATTACTTTAAGAGACCACCAGCAGCAGGCAGTGGAAATAAATATGCTAGCTTTTTAAGATAAATAGTGGTGGTTTTGGCTGACAGAAAGAGGTGGAGGTGGACAGACAAAGCCAGTAGCAGCTAGTTCTTAAAGTCAAGCTTTGAGGCACCCAAATGTTGCTGAAAGTGGGACTTTTTTTTCCAGCGTCTTGACCGCCAGTTGTCTTTGGCTGCGATAGTCTAGACAGATTTCTGGGTCATTGTGGTTGAAATGACATCAGTGTTTTTAGATTGTGTTTTATTTGGCTCTCAGTTCCTCTCTCATCCCTCCTTATGACCCCACAACAAAGTCTCCTGAAACAAATTAAGCAAAAAATCACGGGGGCATGCGAGGATTCGGTGTTGGTTTTTAAGAGTTCATAAACTGTGTATAATTTCACAGTCTCGTGGGGAAAATACAATAAATGAAACATGCTGGATTTCTTCAACGTTTGCTGGCTTTTGTAGAAAGAAGTGTATGTAGGTTAACACACACGAAAACCCCACACGCCCTTTGTGTCCCTATTTAATCTCCAATCTGTGTGATACATGTGAGCGCAGAGACACAGGTCCAAACAAGCGCTCAAAGTTGACAGAAAGTTGAAAAAACAACCACAGGTTCACACAGGTGGCCAATCCCTTCTTTTTTTGTTGACGACGACATTTTGTAAGATGTCCTCGGGTGGTGTTTGTGTGTTTTCCAGCATGTCTGACTAAAGAGCCGACTCACACAGGAGATGTTATACATTCCTGCAAATCCCCTGATAACTGCTTCGTAGGAAACAATTCTAATATAGTAACCATAGTTTTGTTTTTAGCATGTCCTATACATTCTTTAATTTATTTCAACATATTCATGTGTTTGCTTTTATGTAGCCTACGCATATTGCATTTTATGGAAATGAACGGTACTCTTAAAAATCACTGTATATGGCGTTCTGTAGCGTAGTGGTTTGTGCGGGCCCCATGTATATAGGCTGTAGTCCTCCAAGCGGGCGTCCCAGGTTCGAGCCCAACCTGTGGCTCCTTTCCCGAATGTCATTTCCCCCTCTCTTTATCCACTGTCCTATATCTACAATAAAAGACCAAAAATACATCTTTAAAAAAAAAAAAATCACTGTATACTCAACCAAGCAGCCGCAATAGATTCAGTTTCCAGGGTTTAGGTGTCTGTGGATTTTGATTTAGCTGGTTCAATCTTTCGGCCACAGTTATGTCTTTTCCTCTATAAAATCTCTTATTCCCTTATTTATAAGAAAATGTTTTTGTTTTTTGTTTTTTTAAAGATTGGGTCTCAGATTTGGACATAAACTATTCATGTATAAGATGCAATTATTGTGTATCCTAGATCATTTGTTATCATGCATGCATAGTCAGATGCATGGTCTAGGGAGTTGGTCTGGGATGACCTCAAGCGTACGCCGGCCAAACCTTTAAAAGTTGTATTTATCTCATCTTGCTATCCCACCTGTTCACAGTCGGACTTTAAACATTTTTCTTTTGTTGGATTGTGTTTTGTTTTTGCTCATTAGCGCTCCAACAAATCAAAGTTTCCATCAGTATCTAACCACATACAACATTATTCTCATTGTCCGTCCCTTGTAGGCGTGGCTGCAGCAGTATGGCTACCTGCCTCCAGGTGATGTCAGAGCCCAGGCCATCCGCTCTCCAAAGTCCATCGAGACAGCAATATCAGCCATGCAGAGGTTTTACGGTCTGACTGTCACCGGCTCCATAGACACCAACACGTTACAGTGAGTCATGATAAACAGCACCAACATTTCTGTAACCAGCAAGGTCATTAAAAACATGTGTCCTCGGGAGGAGTCTGAATATTTGACATTGTTGATACATTTTTGTTTTGTTGTCGCCAGGGCGATGAATCGGCCGCGATGTGGTGTCCAGGACAAGTTTGGTCCAGAGCTGAAAAGCAACCTGAGGAGGAAGAGATACGCCGTGCAGGGTCTGAAGTGGGAAAAGTCAGAGGTGACCTTCAGGTACACATCTCGTAAATTTTACATTTGTATGTAGTGTAAAGGTACAAGCAATTTTGTTTTTATTCTAACTTTATCTTCAAATAATTTTACAGATTTATCAGATCATGTAAGCTATTCAATATTACCAAAAACAACATTTTAGAGGCTGATTACAAGTCCCTGGACTCCAAGTTGAAGAATTTGTTTTGATTATTATGTTTGACAAAGAGTTAAAAGTCAAAGGGAATCATTCCTCTATGTTAGAAGAAGACTTATAAAACCAGAATATTCATATTTTGAATTTTCCAGGAGTACTTATTTTCAGCCAGAGTGAAAATATAAATAAAATTGAACTTTCCTGATTGGTTGTTTTAGTTCTAATGAAATCAAATACTCTTTTACATTACAATCAAAAGCTGAACTTTTCTCTATTGGTTTTCAAACTGCACAAAAATATTGTTTTGTCTTGAACTGAGATTTTTCCTCTTTGATTTATTGTCTTTATTTATTGAAGTTTCTAACCTCTCTTGAGTGTATTTTTGACTTCATCGCTCTGTTTTTTTTTTTTTTCTAACAGCATACAGAACTACACCCCGAAGATTGGCGAACGAGCCACGAACGAGGCCATCCGGAGAGCGTTCAAGGTGTGGGAGAGCGCGATCCCGCTCACCTTCAGAGAGATCCCCTACAGCCACATCAGAGACAAGGTCGACAAGTTTGCGGACATCATGCTCTCCTTTTCGGAAGGTTTCCATGGTGACAGTACGCCGTTCGATGGCGAGGGCGGCTTCCTGGCTCACGCCTACTTCCCAGGAAACGGCATCGGGGGAGACACGCACTTTGATCTTGCTGAGCCCTGGACCACCGGAAACGACCAGAGTGGTAAGAGAGAGAGAGAGAGAGAGAGAGAGAGAGAGAGAGAGAGAGAGAGAGAAGAGAAAACTAAAATATAGAAACAAAACTGAAATAAACTGTGACCTTTTTGTTTCCTCCTCAAAGGGAACGATGTTTTCCTGGTGGCCGTCCATGAGCTGGGTCACGCTCTGGGTCTGGAGCACTCGAACGACCCCGCCGCCATCATGGCCCCTTTCTACCAGTGGTTTGAAACGGAGAATTTCCAGCTGCCAGACGACGACCGCAGAGGCATCCAGGCGATTTATGGTGGGTTTGACTTTAAAGAGAAGTGGAAGATTTATTGGATATATTTGCAGCAATGTTCCTCCTTTCACCACCCTCTGTTCTTCTTGAGGGACGTTAGTAGATTGAAGATTTACATACTGAGATATAAATAAACTCGCAATACACTGTAGTGTTTGACAAAGTCTACTGTAATGACTGGCACCCCTCAGAAGCATTCTTTTGTTTTTCCATTGGCAAAATGTTGGTGCTGCGTCAGCCGAATTTTCAAACTAGCTGGAACACCACTGCTGACACCGGGTCGTTTAAAAAAGGGCGACAAGCCTTTACAAAAAAAAAACATTTTTTGCCAAGTGGTTTGTTGGGTTCTTAAATGAATCAGGATTTTATTTTAAAAAGTTCAACTTCAGTGATATAGCCCAACTATCATTCATGTAAAGTAATCTCTTTTTAACCATAAACTGCTACTTAATGCAGTTCAGACTCAATTCATGCTCCCGAGCCAGAAATATTGATTATAAGAGTGTGAACACTTATCTACTATATGTGGCTCAGAAAGAGAGAGAGTGACAGAGTGTAAATATCTTGGCATGTGGCTGGATGAGGAAGTTCCATGTGAACACTCTTAGTCTCCAAGTTGCAACAGAAAGTTGGCTTTCTGTTCAGAAATAAATCCAGTTTTCTTTTGTTCTGTAGGCAAAGACTTGAGCTCTTGTCAGTTTGTGTGATGTAATTTATAGACATGCTGAAGCCTCGGCCTCAAAGCCTCTGGACTCTCGTCTATCAATGTGCCTTCAGATTTATAACTGGTGACAGATTAGGCACTCATCATTGTGTTCTGTATGAGAAGCTCTGTCAGCCTGTCATCCAAATCTCTCTCTCTCACACCCTCTTCCCAACAACAGGAACCAAGTCAGGGGCTCCCCCTCCTCCTCCTCCTCCACCTCGACCCACTAAGTCCTCCTACCCAGGCCTTGGTCCGGACATCTGTGAGGGACACTTTGACACCATCGCTACCCTCAGAGGGGAAAAGTTTGTATTTAAGGTATGACAGACCCTGGTTCAGAAAACATTGAAGTGATCTCAGAAAGCAAATAATTCACCGTTCTGGTACAGAACAGATTCTGACAGAAGTCACTCAAACAAACATTAACCATGGCTTTGAGCTTTTCGAGTGTGGAGTAAAATGTAATAGGGGGCCAGCATGTACAATACAAGGAATTCAAATCTGAAACAGCTGTGATGTGATGCAGTTGTGTTATTTACACCTTTACTTCACCTGCTGTGAAGGTGAAGACGGCCTCATGAGACACTATCACAACGTTTTGTTTGTCTTGTCTGGCTCTTAAAAGTGAACCTGCCTACTTCACCTTTTTTTTTTTTAACAAAGTGCATGTTCAAATAAAAGTTATTCTTCAAAGTAAAAGCCACTGAAACAACTCAAAGTGATTAAATTCATTGGCCTAAAGTTGCTTTAAATTGTGAACCTGGACTCGCCAATTTATTTTTTAAATGTATTGTATTTTCATTTTTCCCCGCGTATAATTATCACCAGGGCTACAACTAATGGTGACTCCCATCATTAAATAATCTGTGCTTTTTTTTTCCATAAATCCATGAAGTTTTACATTTCAAATCTTGACCTTTTCTTGACACAACAAAATGCAAAAATATTAAATTTGCAAAAAATTAGTTCATTTGACGAAATAAACCTCGACACATTTGGATGAAGATTTCTCTGCATTTCTTTTAATTGAAGTATAAAAAGTTGTCTCGTGTATTTCTGACTGATCCGTGTGTGTGTGTTTACAGGACAAGTGGTTCTGGCGTGTGCGAAACAACAAGGTGTTGGCAGGTTACCCCATGACCATCAGTCACTTCTGGAAAGGCCTGCCTTCTAACATCAATGCAGCATACGAGAGGGATGATGGGAAATTTATCTTCTTCAAAGGTAACCCCCCCATCCCCTCTCCTGTGTGAGATCAGATTGATACCAGATTTTGAACGCTGACAGCTGCTGCAGTGACGGCCTTCATGTGTTAACCATCATGACAGCTTCTATTATGAACCCCTTTGATCTCTTTGTAATCTCATTTCTTTTTCATCCTCTGTGTTTTTTGTTCTCTCTCCAGGTGACAAGTACTGGGTTTTCAGTGAGTCCACCATGGACAAAGACTCCCCTAAGAGCCTGAAAGACCTCGGGACAGGTCTGCCTAAAGACAAGATCGACGCTGCTCTCTTCTACACACCAACAGGACAGACGTACTTCTTCAGAGGCACAAAGTGAGTCCTCATAATCTGATGCTGTCATGCTGTGGAGTTCAGCAGGTTAAAACTTGTCATCTTTGAGGTTTGGTCCTCATTGAAAGGAGAAATAACTTTGTGTGTTAACATACCTGAAGCATTCATCCATTGATCTAATCTCTTTCCTTTAAGTCAAAACACATCCTGTTCATACTTCTTCTTCTTCTTTTACAGTTGAAGTAACTTGTTAAAACTTGAACTTCTCTGTGTTGTTTTTGAAATTGTTCTGAAGGAAGCATCACATTTTTCACCTCCCATTTTTAGAGAATATCACTTTTAAAACTTTGTGGCAGTACCGACTGTCTTTACTCATGTTATTTCTTAAACTTCCACATTTCCAGAAACAACCCTTAAGTCATGAACCTTGGTGTTACAAGAGGCTGTGACTGTTGTCAACAATGATTCACCCAAAGCCTTTTTCTTCCGTTAAGCAGATCTTTGAATACTTCTGTGTCTTGGCAGGTATTACCGTTTCAATGAGCAGACTCGCACCGTGGACAACGGGTACCCAAAGCCCATCAGCATGTGGAGCGGAGCCCCGGATAACATTAAAGCTGCCATCATGAGTGAAGATGGATGTGAGTTTTTCTTCTCTTTACGGAACCGATCATGTGGATGTTGTAGTTTAACATTTAGGGGTTTGGGTTGGTTGGAGCCAAAAGGTCCATTATTTGAAGTCCACCAATATCCACTGAGATGATGCTGCTTTTCATTGACTTATGTGAAAGTAACTCCTGAATATTGGGCTGTCAGTCAACCAAAAGTAGCCATATTGAGAGCCACTTGTTGCCAACCAAACTAGTAACCAATAAATGAATAACATTTGGCATTATTTAACTGTTAACAAGGACCTTGAGTGTTGCATAACTGCACTTTTACCAAGAAATTCATAACCATTTTTCTGTGGCTTCATGGCACGGCCTACCAGCTACTTGGTATTTTCAACATTTCTCTGTTTTATAATAAAAAAATTAAAAAAAATGTAAGTCCTGTTGTTCTAATTTTTTGAGGTTTTGAAGCCTCCCAAAAACCTGAAAAACCTCATTAAACAAGTTTTTCATCTCCTTTTTTTTTCTTTGTGTTTCCTCAGCTTACACATATTTCTACAAAGCCAACAAATACTGGAAGTTTAATAACCAGTACATGAAGGTGGAGTCTGGTTACCCCAAATCTGTGCTCAGAGACTGGATGGGCTGCGAGAGCGAGGAGCCCAAGAAGGGCCGGGAAGAGGAGGTGATCATCATCGAGGTGGACGAGTCGCAGAGCGGGGCGGGGCCGGTGGCCGTGGTCATCCCTCTCCTCCTGCTGGTGCTGGTCGTGATCACTCTGGGAGCGCTTTTGTTCTTCAGGAAGTACGGCACGCCTCGACGCCTCCTCTACTGCCAGAGATCCCTCCTGGACAAGGTTTAGACTAGGGGGGCGGGGGTCGATTTGACGGACAGACTGCCCGCGAGAAGGACAGAAAGAGAGGGGGAGAGAACGAAGGCCGGGTTGAGGATGGAAACTGCAAAGAGGGAAAGAATGGAAGAAAAAGGAGGGAGAGAAACGGGAGAAAGGACAGAAGAAAAGAGGGATGGGAGAGGGAGTTTTATGAAGTTTGAGGTGGTTTGCCACAAAAGAGCGGGAAAAAAAAAGGCCCTGGGAACTGAAATCAGGAAAATGTGTATTTGTATGTTAACTATTTACATGTACTGTTGTGTGTCCAGAGATTAACAACATACCCCGAAATCTCACTTAGAGAAGGGAAATATACAAAAAGACTCATCACCTCTCTCCCCCTCTTACAAAACAACGTCCCTCCTTCCTTCCTCTTCTATAACTGGACGACTCCAGCTGAACTGCTGTCTGATTCTTTTTTTTTTTTTTTTAAGTTTGGGAATCTGAGTCTTACTTGTGGGCTTTCCTCGGAGATTCATCATCTCTGAAATGCATACGCTGTCAAAACTCTGTTTTCAGCTGGGGGGGGGGGTCACTTTGAAGTTCACATTCAGTCTTGAATCCATTGCATTGGGAAAGTTTTGATATTTTGTCATAAAGTATTTTCTGTAATTGTTAGGTTTTTTTTTTCTCTACCACTAAGTAGGACTGGGTATCAAACTGCTTACTTTATTAAGTGCTGCCTGAATGAGTCACCTGAACATGGTACTCAGGTAGGCATTGAATGTCTGCTTAGATTTTCTTATTCTTCAATCACATAGTTCCAGATTTTTTTACAATATTTTGCCAGTTTTGTACTTTTTTATCCAGGCATGTAAGTGCAATTTTGCCTAAGTTTGGATACAATACAACGTCAGAAAACAGTTTCATATCTCAAAGTGAGAGGTACTTAAAAAGGTACTTCAGTAGAAACTTTGAGACTAGTTTTTTCTGCTTCATTCTTAGCTGGATTTGATGCACAGGCAGGATTTGTTGAACCAGGATTTCATCGACAAAAGTCGCAGATAACGTGAGGTTGTCAAGCAATCTTAAAGATGTCCCCCATGGTACAAAATCCAGATGTTTCCTTTTTATATGTATACACGCAACAGGTGGGAAAATCTTCTTTCAGTGCAAGCAGTCAGACAGGAAAATCATTTCTTTAAAAAAACTTGATGTTTAATCTCACAAAAAAAAAGGGCGGTTACAAGCATCCCAGTTCATTTGTTGTTGTTGACCTTAGCTGCTTGTCCAAAACGTGTCAGTGAGCGGTACAGTTTCCAACAATATGGTGCAATTTGTTTTTTAATTATTATCGTTTTTTTTAATGGGAAATTGTTGTTATTATAAGTATGGTTATGGTTATTATTGTTCTCCTGGTAAAGCTCTTATGGGTTTTTCTTGTTTGTACGTTGTCATTTGGAGTCCTGCTGGACAGAGGCATAACATGACAATGATGGAGATGAATCCAAGCTCACACTCGGTATGTGAGGAATTTTCGATCCAATCAGAAGATGTGAGTTCAGCTCTGATGGTGCTCAGTTATTTACTTATTTTTATTGTCTACAAAAAAATCTAAATTGAAGATGAAGAAGTCATTTAATGAATAACAATGATAATGGTAATGATATTTATAATGATGATCATATCAATAAAATGGAATGAGATTTTTTCCCCTGCCTGTTTCACTTTTTGTATTTCATTAGATCAAGTGAAATTAAACGATTTTCTACCAACAGAAATACATTTTGATTTTCCGTTCCTTCATAACCGCTTACCAGAATTTAAATGGACATGTTTATGATTTGAAGAAATTCCTCTAAATTCATTTCTCGGAAACCCTTTCACAGCGCCGATTCTAGAGTCGTTTGGGGTCCATAGCAAAAAGAATTCAGGGGCCCCTCCAGTGGTGACTCAGACACATTTTACTGCACTGCTAGCTAAGTAAACTAACGATACATGTCAAAGAAGTGATGCTAGCAAAGGTTATGCTATTCAAGTGCCTCGCTACTGTTTTAGGCTACAGTTTGTCAGCCCTCTGGGGGGCCCCCTACTGGCCTGGGGCCCCAAGCATTTGCCGGCCCTGCCTGTTGACAAGCAGCGCCTCTGCCCTTTCACAGCTTGAGTCATACAATCTTTAATATCAGAAACACCCTTCAGTATGAATCAACACCATAAAGTATAACTTCAATAACGGTGTCAAGCAAACATGTCACTGATCACGTTTTTAAAAAAAGACTTTGTGGCTGTTTTAATGTCGGTCCTTATTACATGCCCACTAAATGTATGTTGTAATCTTCACAGCACACTTTGTTGTAATGCTAATGCAACACGTTTTCCATGCTAAACAGGGCGTGATGAAAGAATGATGTTGTATTCAGATGACACAAATACATTGGAAACTATTTGACTAACATTTCTTACTAAAATGTTCAGAGTTAGTTGAATCACTCGGAGGAGTTCAGGCAACATCAGCTGCAACATTTTCTACTTATTTCAAATCCTCAGTTTTTAAACCCTTAGCCTTTAACCATCCCTGTAAAGTAAAATCAGCAATATGTCTCCAAGCACGCTAAATATGTTGCAAGAACAGCTACATTTTTCATGATTTTGAAGCTTAATTTATGTTTTTTTCGTTGCTGAAATTTGGCCTGGTTGTTAATAATACATTCTTCTTTTGTATAAAAAACTAAAAAACATTTTTTTTTTTTGGTTTACAGGGACTTTAAATGCCCGTGCAAAAAAGATAATTAAATATCTGTAACTAATGTTTCCCCTTGTCAAATCTGTAGGTAGATATAAGTCAAAATTGCTCATTATCTTCACCACTTTCCCATTCAGTCATCTTGACAAAAAAAAAGAGTCCTAACTATGAAAATAAAAAGTCCTCAGATCAAATAGAGTCATGACAAAGGCAACGACAGGTTAACACAGATAGGAGGGATTTGTGACAAGGTGACAGCATCTGTTTTATGTCTTCACCTCCTGAGCCTCCACACCAGGATAGGGCACATTGTCTTTATTCCTCCAGGAGGGCCACAGATGGAGCTGATGGTCTGGATTCAGTTACACCACCTCTGCTGGTTGTTTTGGACACGGAGCCAGCAGTCATGTGCCGATGAACGAGGCGGAAAAAATGATGGAAGGGGTCACATTTTTTTGCAGAGAAAAGCTTTCCAGCTGAGCATCTGGTATTTCTTCAAGTGCACGACCAAGCCTGGCTGTATACTCTGCATGTGTGTATACTGTATGTGCATGTGTGTGTACTGTATGTGTGTGTGTGTGTGCATGTGTTCAAAGGGTGCCCTAGCTTTATCCCATTAAGTTCATTATGAAAAACATGTGACGGAACATCGAGTTAAACGAAAAGGAAAAGAGAAAAGCTGAAAGAAATGAGAAAGGCATTGAAACACAAATTAATTTATTGGCTTGGGGATTTTTTTCCCTCCGCACATTTCTATCCAAGGAAAAAAAAATTAGCAACCCCCCCTCCTCCCTTCTCTCTCTCTCTTATTTCCTCACCCTCTGCAAAATTGTTTCTTTTATGAGGCTTCAGTCTGAAACCACTCCTCCTTCTCACCACAAGTATCTCTGGTCTGTTTTTGCTCTTTCTTTCTCGTCCTGTGTGTGTGTTAGTGTGTGTGTGTGTGTGTGTGTGTGTGTGTGTGTGTGTGTG
Source organism: Labrus bergylta (assembly GCF_963930695.1). NCBI lineage: Eukaryota > Metazoa > Chordata > Actinopteri > Labriformes > Labridae > Labrus > Labrus bergylta. The sequence continues at coordinate 7,063,560 of NC_089216.1, read as the reverse complement.
TGTGTGTGTGTGTGTGTGTGTGTGCGTCACCTGGTGTTTCCATTTGTCTCTGTGGATCTCTCTCATGCACTGCAATGTTCTTCTGTCTTTTACTCACTCGGTGCAGTCACTTTTGATGACAAAGAAATGTCTTTAAGCAAAACAACACACACTTTTATCCACTAACACAAAGCCAATAATGCCTTCCTTCAAAGTTAGGAACAGGAAAGTGTCAGACATTTTCTTCTGAAGTTTCCTGGAGAGAAATATTCTTAGACTTATATTTGAGTAGAATTCAAAAGCAGATGAAATCGGACTTATTTTTTAATTGCTAATAAAATCGAAGTTACTGGAAATCCTTTACACTGGAGTTAGTGATTCACTCTGTAATGCTTCACACCTAAACACTCTTTGTGGCAGAGGTTCAAAATCGCATAACTTTTGATTCCATCAGATGAAAACATGTTGCTTTGGCTTCATGGTTGAGTCATGCTCAAAATGAAAGTGGGTCAATGTCTTAAAGCTAGAAGACAGAGAATTAGATGAATCCAGCAATTCACAGAAGAAGAAGAAGAAGATTTTTTTTTTTTTGATTTTTAGAAAATACTTTATTTACATTATAAATCTAAACAGGCAGACTTCATTTAATCACACATTCATAATAATTCTCAGCCAAGACAATTACTGAAACTCAGCTCTCCTTTTCCAGACACAACAACACATTATTTCCTGGAAAAAGAAGAAGAAGACTGTTTTCGAGGTTGTGAACCCTACGTTGGGACACAATGGTTTTTGTTCACACTAATACATTTGAATTCGTTTTCTTGCAGTGTAACAATTAAACGATGGCTTCATGTTGCATGCGGACCAAATTGCACGCCTCTTTTCCGGGCATCTTCTAAATAATTAACTTGTTTGGAGACTATGAGACCTGTAAAGTATGCTGCAGAAACCCTTTTTTTAAGCTTTTGTCTTGTCAGATTTTTGTCTTTGAGAGTGGTGTGTAATACTGAAAAAAATCAGTGTGTGGAAGAGAAAATAAATCAACAGACTAAGCCCGAGAACTAGTTTCCACTTAGTTTTGGCCTTTTGTATGCAAAAATCTGGGCATGTGTTTGGAGCGTCTGCCCTGTGTTTTGTCTTCAAGGTCACAGACATGAACACAGATGAAACCTTTTCTTTTCTTTCGCTCTCTGTGATCCATTTGAATGCTGAAGTGTTACAGTCTTTCTGGGCGGTGCAGGAACAGCCATCAGGCTCAGCCAGGCAGGAAGTGGCCTGGCCAGCTGTTTGCAATTCAACCTGGGACTTTGTTTGGGTGACCTACATTATGGCACCATTTATTTTCTACTGTAACTCAAACAGCACTTCTTTTTTTTTTTGTTTTTCCTTTTTCTCCTCATTTGTTCTCTTTGACCGACTTCCAGCGATGGAAAATAATTACTCAAGTGTCGGGCTGGCGAGCTGCAGGGTGACAAACTCTTACCATGATTGTACTTTGTACGTCTTCATTACATGTCAGAGGTAAAACACTGTATAGCTACTTACTACTTTAAAGATTGGATTTAATAATAATGATAACATGTATCAGGTTTATAAAATAAAGGTCATCACTGAAGACTTATTGGGCTTGTGACTTGGCTTAAAGCCGTGTCTGCTTTGGGTTTACCTTTCAGTGGTATGAGGCTCAATCTAAGAGCTTTTTAAACCTTGCACTTCTCACATATTCAGATCATTGTGTGTGCCCAAAGAGGTGAATTCATCCTGTAGTTTGAATGATAACGGCAACATACCAGCTTCAAAATCATTTCTGAACGTTTCTGTCTTGAATAAAAACCTCTCCTGATACCCATCTTAGCTTTTTATTCTCATTTAGGACATCACAGCAGAAAGGAAGAGCCCTAAGATGACATCAATGTGACCAGAGAGAGAGAGAGAAAAAAAACAGACACAAACACATCTGGGGTTGGCTTAAGCCGTTGGCAACAGAATGAATTGCACATGGAAACTGAAGGAATGCCAATTCGGAAAAAATAAACCAATTCTTGCATGATGATGCTCTAAAGTTGACATTTATGTTTTTTTCTAACTGCGTACATAATGTCATGCAGCTACTGTCACATATATAACTGATATGTCACCTAGATTTTTTGGGGTGGGTCATTTTCTGTCAACATGAAAAAATGTTGATGACTCATTCTACATTCGAGGGTGCATGCAATTTTGCATTTTTACCTTTGCATTCTGTTGAACAGAAAGCACATGTATATTTGGAATCAAAGCGTTAGCTGCTAGCTGATTCCTTAATCATCCTCAGACCCTTAAGATGTATCTTGCGACCCTTTGGAGGGGGTCCAACTCTAGGTTGGGAACTTCAGAAACTAACCGATAAATATGGAAAATAAATCCAAATAAATCCTCCTCTTCCAGCTGGATAATATATTCAAATTGTTATGAAAAATAGATGTTAAATAGCGTTATGATGTTGATATAAGCCAAGTTTTGAAAGCAGTCCAACTGAATCAGAACCGTTTTAACAAACTAACACAAACAAGACGTAAATCATTTGCTCTGATACTTTCTGATCCAATGTGAAGTGGGACTTTTTTTTGTGTTATTGTCAAACTTTCTACAAACAAAGCTAACACAGTGTCAGTTTTTAATGAACAGCCCTGCACTCGTTTAAAAATCTTAAAGTGTATTTTTGTGAAACATGCTACTCAGGGTGCCCCACACTCCAGGAACACCCAGGTCAGGAAGCGGTCTTTGGGTCCAACATGCTGAATCAGACCCTCCACAACCCCCCCCCCCCCATACCAACTGCACTGTTTCTCGTCCTCCTGCAGCCCCTGAACCCCTCCCTGCTTCTGGTCTGCGGGTGAAGCTACAGAGACATGTCAGCTAATCCCCCATGCTGTATCCTCACAGACTGACCTCACCCAACACTCCCTTCACCCCTCAAAAAAAAAACCAAAAAAAAAACCCAATCACCCCCGTCTCTCTCTCTCTCTCACACTCTATCCATCGCTGACTTCTGCACAATAAGCAAACATCTGGTTCTCATTTCCCCAAAACCAAAACAACACGAGGAGGAAGGGGAGAGACGGGGGGGAGGATGGGAGGAGTCTTTGAGGAAAGGAGAAAGACATTTAGAGAGAAAAGAGGAGGATGTGAAAAAGAGAAGAATGAAGTTACATTTCTCTCTGGTGGTGGTGGTGGATGTCTTTGAAGGTGCAGGTGTGAGGATGTGTGTGTGTGATGAACCACTTCAGCATTTCTTACGACTGTATTTATTATCTTTAACACCCTCTGTGGCCTGTTTTATGTGCTCACACACTTCTCAAACACACCCCCCCCCCCCAACAGTCAGCTCTTTTGGTCAGCTGTATGAAAATTGAAGAAAAGGAGAAAAAAAAAGGAGGAGGGAGAGAAAACTCCCCATCTCCACAGAAAAGAATCTGCAACTCAGCGGCTAGCGGTCCTAATTACAGTGAGGCTTTGCTGAAGTCTGCAACAAGAGAAGAAGAGAGAGAGGGAGAGAGAGGGAGAGAGAGAGAGAGGGGGTATGAGGGATGTGAGGGAGAAGGGAGCAAAAGTAAGAGAGCAGGAGGGGGAGTGAGGAGAGGGTTACCTCATTTTGTAAATAGTCTGTTTATAAGTCAAAGTCACTTGAAATTAGTGCTGACTGTACAAAAGAACAGCTGAAAAACATCCCTCTGTAAACTAGAGGTGCACAAAGAGTTGAATTCTTCTTTGTTAGTTCAAAAGAAGCACACAACAACTCAAAATATAATAAAGAGGTTTCAGATTTGCATGATTTGTACTTTCCGTCTTTTAAAGTTAAATGGTGCCGCAGTCAAGTGTTTCTGCAGCTTGATTGAGACTTAATCTAGCGCAAAGAAGAAAAAAAAAAAAAAAAAACCTGGATCAAATAGCAGCAAATATCGCTTTCAGGAGGATGAAACTTTCTGCCAACTTCGCTCTAGCCGGCTAATCATCTTTCCAGACGCCAAGCCGGCTGCAGAATTCAGACATCGCCTCCTCTTTGTGCTCAAATAAGTCGAAAGGTTTGAAGACACATCCCTGGACATTATCTCAAATGTTTTTCTTCCATCTCACAGTATAAAAACTAGTTATTGAGTCTTGTTTTGACACCACACTTGGCTTGCTTCTTCACTCGAATACAAAGCAAAAAAAAAACTCACTTTGATAGTGTATTCACAGGAAGGAGATGGCCACAATGCCAAAGTGTGAACCCCCCCCCACTTACTCACCCCACTTCTTTTCTATAAACACACGCAGAAAACTCCTGAGTCTGATCAACTTCATGCTTGCCAGCTCCTCCCTTCACCAAAAAACTCCTTATCTGAAGCCAACAGCAGACAAAATGGCGTTTGAGCCACCACAGGGTCTGAGAAAAAGGAGAAATGCTGCATTCTGCTGGAAGAAGAGGGACATTAACTTCTACTTTTTCAACCCACAAAACAGAAACGTGTTTTAAGAATGAATCGGGAAAACACAATTTATTGCAGAAACACGAAGAAAAGAAAAGGTTTACATAAATATCATCATCAAGCCGAAGGTCAACATGTTGTTTGAACGTGTCATAACGCGACATGGTGATCTCTTTCTAACTGGGAGTTTTTTTATTCATTAGCTTCGCTTTAGGTTTGAGTAAAAGAGACTTTTTGTGCTCCTCCACTCGTTTGGCCTCTTCCTGTTTCTCCCTCCACGCCTCGATCCCCATGTCCACCTCCGAGCTCAGCATCACGATACGTCTCTGAGAGAGAGAGGGGGGGGAGATAAAAGGTTACAGAAAAGCAGCAAACACAGAAAGAACAGTCGAAAAGTTCAATTTAAAAAATGAAAAAGCATGTGGATACTCACTGCTATATCTTCTCTCTGCTGCTTTCTTTTCAAGTGTCCTTTCAGTGGAGGTGCTGGTCTTCCATCTGTGCAGGAACACAAAGAGAGAGAGAAAAAAGCCCCATGATGAGATATTACAAAACTGTGCTGGGAAAAATAGTGTCTTTGAAATGTAGAGATAAACAATACCTGCAAATGACCAGTCAGGCAGATCTGTCAGGGGGGCCGTATTCTGAACCAGTGCGGGAGAGTCCATTTCTGCAGGGAAGCACAAATGTTATCTTTTAAATGATTTATCTCCTCAGTATGTGATGAGGGTTGCGTTGCAGAAAATTAAAGCCGAACAGTCAGGAGGTCCAAATTTTTACCCCAAAGCGTTTAAAACCTGTCATGATTTGTGTTGGAGTCCTTTAGATTTAATTTCGGTTTTTAAGAGATACATGTTTGTGTTGATTTTGATTCTCTGGGTTTTAAAAGAGTGACACAAAATTATAAAAAAAATAATAATAAAAAAAAAAAAAATTTCATTAAATTCCGTTTCAAATGAAGGGCTACATTCACATGGAAGTTTTGGGACTATTTTACAAGAGTATCATAGGAAAAAAAAAAAAAAAAAAAACACTTAGCCAATAACAAACACGATACAATTAACAGTAGAGCAACTTTGGATGAACAAAAAAGATCTTTAATATATTAACTTCTTGCCTGTAGAGCAGCATTGTCCTACTCACAGTGGAATTCAAAGATATGCAAATAAGCAAAAAGATTTTCATAAAACGTTGCACCTCAGTTATCAAATCTGCACTTTGACCAGGAGCAGTGAACACAGCGTGAGGAAGCTAATGTATAGGTTTACAATGAAGAGGTAAAAGCTGCAGAGTATACTCGCGTTTGACAACCTCGCTGATTTTTTTTTATCCTTCAAAGTTTTTAAATCGCCACCGTTGGAATTTAAGTTGTTGTACAAAGCAGCAGCCATGAAAGATATGACAACACACTACAACGAGGAAAAAGTCTAACTTCCCCTTTAAACAGCTTAAAATGCAGCTGCGAGGGGCGCTGGTGGCGCGGTGGTTAGAGCGTCCTCCAGGCGGGCAGCCCGGGTTCAAATCCGACCTGTGGCTCCTTTCCGCACGTCATTCCCTACTCTCTCTCTCTCTCTCTCCTTGATTTCCGACTCTGTCCACTGTCCTGTCTCTCTAATTTAAAAAAAAAAAAAGGCACAAAATGCAAAATAAAAATTTAAAATGCAGCTGCAAGATTGTTAACAAACTCCAGCAGGTTCACTCATACTACACACCGGCCTGCATCATCATCTATATCTGTGACCTGCTCCATCCCTACATAGACCCCCCTCAGGTCTGCTGACCCCAGATTACAGGTTGTCCCTCCTCATGTCACATTGATAACCAAAGGTGATCCTGCTTTTGAATTTGGTGTCTCCGACTTGGATCTCTCTTCCTCTCCACAGAGCAGCTTCTCTTGATGTTTTTAAAAAAGCTGCTTAAGACACCTTTTCAAATCAGTGTTTGACATTTAACCTGGTTTCTATTACATGCAAGTGTTGTTTTTCTGTGATCTGTATTCATCTTGCATGATGTGATTGTTGTTATGACTCTTATGTTAATATATTTTGATAGACACTTATTAGTGACCTCGCTCTGTGAAAGGTGCTATATCAACTAAGTGTATTATTATTAATAATAATAATACTTACTCTTTCCTCCATTTGTCTCCAGCTCGTACTCCACATGTCGTGCTGAATTGTCTGCTGGAGAGCCTCAGCACTGTCAAACAACACAAACAACATCTATAATCACCAGTCGTTTACAGAAACACAGATGAAACCTTTTAGTAAATACATGGAAACGCATTTGACAAACCTACATAAACGAAATGCTACTTTATCCAACAGTATGCTCGGGTCTGGTAGCATCAGGCTCGGTGCTCGTCGTTTCTTTATTTATAAGAGTTATTTACAAAAAAAAGATAAAAACAAAGATAGCGACAGGTACAAGAAGATATCCACAGAAGCTGAACTCACCAGTCAAAGTTAAAACGAGGCTCAACACACAACACATTTAGTGAATAACCTCTGTCTCACCTGAGCAGCACAATGTCCTCACGGGGGCCGCCATGTTGTTTTGTAGTTCTTTGAACAGGCCACTGGGTATCGCTAAAGCTTCACTGAGAGTCGTGGGCTTCCTGTGGCGTTTCAATGGAGAAATCCTAGACGTAAAAAAATAAAATAAAAGCTCTGTTAATAACTTTATAAACATTGATAATTCCTATATTCTCTCGTTTATTTTACAGGTGTTTAAAATGGGTTTCCTTCTTTATTCAGTCATAGTAGTTTATCTTTTTTTTATCCTTTTTTCAGCAATCCATAGTTATGTCTATTTTTTTATTTTTTGGGGGGGTATGTTTGTTTTCTAGTTGCAATTTCTAGGCCTATTGCAGCCTACATTAAATATTATGGATACAACTTTTTGATGCCATTGCTTGAGAGTTCACGCCATAAAATGTGTGCGCGCATTCACGCCAGGGTGCAGAAGAAAGAAGCTACCGAGTGATTCCTTTAAAGTATTAAAGGAGTACTCCAATGACTTTTAACTGTCTCAGTCAGTGGACATGAAAAGTCATTTACAGCTCGTCAAAAACAGTTCTGTAATGTCTCCTGCAGGCTATGGACGAGCTTTGTCAAGTCTGTGAAGTATAACGCCTGATGATGACACGGTGACGTCATCAGGGTTAAGTAATTAAATGTCTTTTGAATGATCTGAAGAAGCCTCGATGAAACAAGGTGTCATAACAAATGAGGAACAGACTAATTTGGTTTAATATTTCTGCCTTATTTTCACCTTTTGTGTTGTAGTAAATCCTGGGCTATAGCTTTGAAACCACTCATAGATCCAATGAAAAATGTCCAATGAAGGATCCTTTGGAGCATACAGGAACTGATACCGTAAGGGCCTCTGTCACCACATTTTGGACAATCATTTTTTGTTTCATTTTCTATCATAAAAAAAAAAAAAAAAAAAAAAAAAAAAATTGCAAGGTTTTCTTGTGGCAAACAAAAGGCCCACAGGTCGTGTTTGTGTCACGTGTTTTGTCCGCCCTTTTGAAGATAATGACACATAGTTCCGAGGCCTTTCTGTGAAGGCTGAAATGTGACTATTATTCCCCCTGGAACAGAGGAGACGACAGACTGGCCCTGGCGCTGTCGCAGCTCTTCAAAGTATTGTTTTTGTATGAACTGCTCCGCTACTAAGCCAGAAGAATTTCTCTGTTAGCTTTTCGGACAAGTTCCCACTCGCAGCCTGTGAGGTAAAGGCAGGAGTCTGCTGCAGGACTCCGGTGAACCGCAGGGGCCATGAAAGGCTCCATATGGACGGGGGCTCCGGGGCACATAGAAAAGCCGACGAGCCTAACCAAACACACCAGGGTAAACACTGTTGTACTTTTTTTTTTTTTTTTTTCCACGCTTGGTGTGTTTTGGTGTGTCCTGTGTTACCGCCACAAAACGGACTTGACTATAGGCCGGTTGGTTCCTGAAATAGTTGCGGGATGTTTACCCTGTATCCTCCTTGGAGAACTCAGACATGCCGAAAAAATTCAACCACCGCCTCACTCTGTGGTGTCCCTCCGCGCATTCCACAGGCTGGTGGTACAAAGTAGTGCCATTGCCAACAATGCTCTCTGACGTGATTTGGAAACTTTCAGATATTGAATCCAACTAGAAGCGATTTAAAGGGCATGCATTTATGTGAAAATAGAGCTTTTGTACCTAATTTAAAGTGTCTGAGGTGCTTATAGGTTATAGTCAAAGTTAGGCGAGTTGAGATAGGCTTTAAAGTAAAAAAGAAAAGTAGATATTCTAAGTGGCCAACTCTATAGTGGTGGTTTTCAGTTTCTTGTCCATTGCCCAACAAAGTACATGATTAGGTAAATATTCTTAAATACTTTTTAAAGTTGGATACCTGACACTGTCTGTGTGCCAACTTTGCTCAAGTATCAAACAACCCAATGCTTAACCTATAGGCTACCATTTTCCCAAAACTTGCTGATCAGAATCAAAGGCCTGTGTACCAAATACATTAAAACTGCACCTACTGACATATCTTATATAATAATCTGGGGGAGTTTTGACACCCTAGACCCCAACTCCACGAGCCCCTATGGGTTTGTTTGGTTTCTCCTGCACATTTCTTGACGCACTCTTCTGTTTTGACTTCCTATCATTAGTAGGCCTTCAGTTTGTTCTTGTTCTTTAATGTTTTTTCTTCTGATTATGTGCAAAACAAATTACTTCACGTAGGCTGTTCCAAGCTTAGATATTGATAAGCTGTAAGTGTAGACACCGTGTAATTTTCTATTATTGTATTTTTTTTATTTAACTGATGTAAATATGATTGATTTTTAACTTCTACTTTTATTTTTAATAATTATATTCCTGTTTCCTGTTTTCTTGAGCTGCTGTAATGCAAAAACTTCCCCCATGGGGGATCAATAAAGTTTATCTTTATCTTTGTTTTTAACGTCTGAGATACCATAACAGACTAAATTACAGCTAAGTTATCAACTTATAGCCTAGGCTTTAAACACTTTTAGAACACTTGTATCTCAATTCATCAGTAGCCTAATTATAATCCAGAGATAGGCTGCATTGTATAGCTTATTTTTCTTATATGATAGGCTACTTTCTCTCAATGCAAAACTAAAATAAATTCAGTTTCGGTAGCTTTTATTTTAATTACACATGTATAAAGATGTGATAAAGATGTGATAAAGATTTCCCTAAAAAAAAAAAAAAAAAAAAAAAAAAAAAAACTTGTGGCAGTGACCTGGCTTCCTTAGTCACTAACAAACTCCCACATGTTTTGGTTAAAGTCATACCTTTAGACATGACGTCAGCAGTAGGATACTACGTCATAGCATCTTCATTTAAAACCGGAGTAGCTCTACGAAAACATTCATTTTGCCTGAGTTGTTTTGTTAACTAATAAAGACCCATGTGGCTGAACGCCTCCAGATAATTCTCGCCATATTTTCCCCTCGCCCAAAAAAACACTACTTCCAGTTTCAGAAGTAGCCTACACATGAAAGCATAGTTTAAAACTTTTTTATTGTAAAGAGTCGGAAGCGGACTAGACACATCCTCTGGGGACTTTGGCGTATGAATGACGAAACAGGCCATAGCTGGTGGAAAGGTGTTCCGGCCTCGGGGGGGACGAGGGGGGGGGGGGGGAGCCGCCGCTTGGCTGATAAAGGAACAGTGACGCGTCAAGCTGGACGAACAAACAGAAGGAAATGTAACGATGAACCCTTCAAAATAAAAGCGAGTATGATGCTGCGTCCAGAAAATGGATCGAGAAAAGTCAATTTCGGGGTCGCTTTGGACATGGCTGTGTCTAATTATTTAATAGAAACATGTAATTGATTTGAGATATAAAAAAACAACAACAAAGCTGTCCCAAGCATTGTTCTAGGTCGATTCTTTTGTCTTCTAATTCAGCAGCGGTAAGAAAGAAGTTAGCTCCAACCGGAAATACCTCTCATATATGTTTCTCCACACTTGGAAAAAAAAAAAAAAAAAAAAAAGAGGGGGGAGGTAAGTAATTATTTAGGGGGAAGAAAGAAAGAAACAAAGTTGTCGACCGTGCAATGCACACGGGGAGGGATTTTATTTATCTTGAGCGATTCGTTCTAGCCTGCACCGGTCCCGTTTGATGGAACTGTGAGCTGCACGCCGGTTTTTTCCCCCATTTCCTTCTCCAAGTCTGAACTTTTCCGCTACTATTCCAACCGAGTCCCGGAGAGGATTTCTTTTCTTTGAAAAACGGGAAAGATAAAAAAAAAAAAAAAAAAAAAAGCATTGGAGCTCAGGCGGATGGATGGACGGACTGAGGAGTCTACAGAGTGCCCGGACGTGTGTTTTCCGCAGCCCGAGTTTAACTTTAAACTTTATTTAAAGTAAGAGTTTGGGTTTTTTTTTCTCCCTTCCTGAAATGAATGGCAGAAGTCGGGTGAGTCGACTTTCTGAGCACAAACGGATTTATTTTCTTGTCTACACTGGAGCCACATGAAGTGGTGAAAGCTCGCATCCCGCTGAAGCCCCCTGGTTTTGCTTTGTGTTTAAAAAAAAAAGGAAATCTAAACTTAGAGACTAACCCCCCCCCAAAAAAAAAACAGAACTGGATGAAGAAAGACTTCAAACATACTGAGATAAGTGTGTTTCAGACGGGTTAAGTAACGGAGGAGATGCAGATGTGGAGCCACATGAGGGGCCACAAAGGAGGCCCTACCCGATCATAGGTCACGCCGGAGTGTCCTGGATGTATGTAGCCTATCTCCTGCTTCCTGGCCGGATTGACTTGAACTAATAGTTTGAAAATCCGATGGATTCTTCCTCATCACTGCCTGCCTGTACCTGTGGATCTTCCACATGAGGGCAGACCAGATGACTCAGGGGACTTAAGTCATGTAACCACCCTGCGATGTCTTAAATGTTTTATTTATCTCTTATGTATTTATTGCCTGTATTTAAAGGGTCATTTTTTTTGTAGCTTTGTTCTAGTCTCAAGGCCAGTATTTTATATTGTATTCAGGATTTTGTTTTTGTAAAACTGTAGATTAACTTGGTTCTGCTGTATATCTCCCAACACTGAATTTGAGCACAATAATCTGTAATTTAAAGGGGGCGGGTGGGGGGGGAGAGTGGGATCTGTAAGACTTGACTTTGCTCTGAGAGGTTTAAAACGAGGCTTCATCATGGACAGGCCGATAAGCAAATTGTTGGAGAAGTTAAAGCGGACAGAATCGGGCAGTGTGAAATTCAACAGTTCAAAGAAAAAGCACGACTCTGCCAGCAACTCCAATAACAGCAACGCCAACCCTGGCATCTCCGGAGGCAGCGGTCTGCCACCGGCTCCCGGCGCTGCAGCTGCCTCGCCCTCAAGACCCGGCCAGTTCTCGCTTGCCTCTGCAACCACAAGCGATACATGTGTTCCAGCCGGTGGGAGAGGAGGAGGAGGAGGAGGAGGAGGAGGAGGAGGAGGGGGAGGAGGGGGAGGGATGGGAATGACTCCCCCACAGCTCCTCACCCCGCCGCCCCCTTCCTCCAACGTGGGCGCTGTATCCCAAGATGGCGAGCAGCTGCTTCACCCTTCCACCTTGGCTCCGCTGAGGCGCCGCTCCCCCCAGCAGAGGGCGTCCTGTTACCTGGGCGAAGGCGTCGACTCCCACCTGAGGCGCGAGTCCGGCCTGGGCCCCGAGTGCGACCCGTCGGGGGCGTTTGGCTCCAAGGCGTCCCTCAACCAGCGCCGCTACTCGCTGGAGCTCCAGCAGCTGGTCAGACGGCAGCAGCTCCTCTCGCAGCCGCCGCCTCTGTCTGTCCCCCCGCTGTACCCTGCCTACATGGGCTCGGCTCCCAGAGGGGGTCTGGCGGAGCCGGGCTACCTCTCCGAGCCTGAGAGGCACAAACGCCTCTCTCTCCAGGAGGCTCTGTTTTACAAACGGCTGAGCACCGGGAGTGAACTCTGGGAGAGCACCAGGCCGGCGTCCCTCTCGCATCCACCACATCGAACATCCGATATGCCCGGAGGAGGCTTCTTTTACCCCCCCGGACCAACCCTGAGCCCATGCTCGTCGTTCAGCCTCCAGGAGTCCGTGCTGGTCAGCCCCAGGTCCAGCTTCGCTTCTAGCACTGCTAGCGGCGGCGGCGGCGGGAGCCCCATGGGGAGTCGCTGCAGCAGCAACCGCACCAGCGGCATCAGCCTGGGCTTCGACTCCCGGTACTCCGCCTCTGGAGGCTTCCCTCCGCAGCAGCAGTCCCCCTCCATGCAGTCGGGGGGCTCCGCTGCTGGGTGCGGGGTCAGGGCTGGAGTGACCCCCGTGGAGGCTTGGAATCAGTACCTCGAGGGAGGGATGCGCCAAGGCGCCCAAGACAGCCGGCACTCTTACCCACCGGCTGTCGGAAGTCCGTGCTACCAGGCCGGCCCCGAGTGGTGGGAGGAACAGCAGACGGGAGTGCGGGTCAAAGAAGGAGCCGCGATGGGCGACAGGGCCCGATACTCAGACCTGCCCGGCACCCGGTACCAGGAGGAGATCACCCGACTCATCCTGAGGGATGCAGCGCTGGAAGGCGGCGGGCTCATGGAGGGCCTGATGCTGAAGGAGCAGTCTCAGGCGCTGACGGCTCTCTCCAAACCCAACACGACGACACTCGGGCCGTGCTCAGCCGGAGTGCCCGGCAAGCCTCTGGAGGATCCTGGAGCCGGGAGGGAGGGAGGAGAGAACCGGCAGGAGTTCTTTGGTGAGATCCTTTTTTTTATTTTATTTTATTTTTTATAACTTTTGGTTCAAGCTATGAGATGGAAACCAGCAATAACAATACCAGTATGAGTACCAGAATCAGTATACTGCCTGAAAAGTGTTAATTTGTAACAGCGGAGATGCTAATTGATGCACTGATCTGTTACCATTACAGATTACACCCCAAAAACACTTGAATGGGAGAATCGTCATGTGACAATAACAAACATGCAACACTGGAAGAGAGTAATCACTGTTAACTATCAAGATTATAAAAACATATTTTCAATCGCACAAGATCAAGGGTGACTTTTACATTCCCATGTCAACTATCGGTGTTGGTATAGGGTAAAAAAAAAAAAGTGTTTTCTGAACATCTCCTCCACATCCTTCAGTCACTTTTTAATGCACAGTGTCATAGCATCTGCCAGCAGTGTGTTATTATTACCGCCTCCCCCCCTCCCCGACCGCCTGGTGTCAGATCACAGGTTCCTCTCCAAATGAAAGGGCTGTATGGATGGATGCACGGATTAATAGTTGAAAGCGGTGTATGGACGGATGCTGCTCCGCAAACCTGCAGAGACACGCAGCGTTGTAAGCATGCAAAGCATAAAGGAGGGAAGGCAAAAAAAAAAAAATGCTCGCATGCACGGCTTCAGATCCAGACAGGTAGATTTTTTTTTTTTTGGGCCAGGAAGAAGAAAGACGTCAGCTGTTGTTGCATATAAGAGCAGCGTAAATGCAGCGTAACTTCACGGCCGTTAAGCTGCGACACAGTGCTGCGACGCTCGGGACAATAATGACACACTTCCACATAAACACAGCTCGGACCATTACTGTGAGTCACACACGATCAGGGCTCTGAGTTTGTGTGATTTTAAGCAAGGGCAGGAGTGTGTTACAGTACCTGGTTAAATTAAGGGTGTGCCCCCCGCCCCCCCCACCCAACAGTGACTTCAGGCCACAGTAATGCGCCGTGTGTGAGTCATGTTTGTGTGTGTGTGTGTGTGTGTGTGTGTGTAATGCTGCCTTGGCGTGTGCGAGGGCGGTGTGCGCTGCAGCCTGTTTTTCTGCTCAGGTATGTGTGCCCGCAGGGGACAAACAATACTGTACTCCTCTCAGCCCATTAAGGGAGGAATCAGAGGCTGGAGAGGCGTGAACGCAGACGCTCTGAGCTCAGCGAACACACAAACACACACTCCAAATGCTCATATAGAAAACCATTAAATTATAGAGCAGGATTCCGAGCTTATCTTTATGGAGAAAAAAAAAAGACAAATGCTCCTTTTTAGTTTTGGTGATTTTCTCCCATAGCTGCGACAGAAATATGCATGAAGCAATCTTTTTTTTGTAGTTTTATGACTTAAAATTGTTTTATAAAATTAGTTTAAAGTACAAAGTAAGGAGGGGAAATACATTCAAGGTGATTCAAATTGAACTTTTATTGTTAATGAGTCTTAAAAAACAGGAAATGTCCGTCCTTTTTCAGGAAAGTAGAAACTTAAACTCATTCGTATCCAGCTTCTTTTTTTTTTCTATATGCAGCAGCTTCCAGACGTTATGTTTTAAGCCTCGAGTTTATCCCGCTTTGGTTTCTCACTTTGGCAGCTTCTTCCTAAATATCGAAAACGAACTGTCCAAGAGTGTGAGCGTTTGTGTGGCACTCCCTCGGCCCACATTAGAAAAGGAAAAAAAAAAAAAAAGCAGCGGAGGAAGGCAGACCCTTTAAATAGATCACAGGAAAAGAAGGCTGTAGGTCACACCAACACACCATTTTTCCACTTTACATTTAGAGGCCGCTCTTTGTCTCAACTCACGTTTGTCAGAGTGGAATCACAGAGAAGGAAAAGAAAAAGTGAAGATGGTTGTTAAAGGTTCGACTGGCTTTTAGTGTTTGCACGACAGAGGAGGTGATGTTCAACAACCCTGAAGCGGCAAAACTAGAACTTCTGCCCATGTTTCCGTAGAAATTTCATGTTTACTTTCTCTTTCTATGCACGTCAGTGGAGTACTGTAACGGTTAAAAAAAAAAAAATAGCCTCAAACGTGTTTCGTTTTAGAACAGAAAGTGAGTCATTAGATTTCTTGATGTTAAAGTGGAACAATGAAGAGCTGCAGTATGATTCTGATTTTCAAGGAGGCAGTGAGATGTGATAGTAGAGGGTCCTGACATCAAGAGGGGAAAAGTAAGACCGTATTTAATCTCCAGATTTCTCAAATTGTAGGGTTTCGAGTCGAACTTTAAGGCAAAGTCTTAAAGCGAAAAAACTCCAGAAGAAAGACTCGTCTGTTTTTGTGGGAATAACTGCCAAACATCGAGATCCGGCGGAGTTCCCCTTTAATAACAGAGTCCCGAGCACAGAGACTCGCGTGGACGAGCAAACAGGCTGGCACGGCTAGCCGGGGTTTTAACTGTGTGAAAATCCCCTAGGTGGTGCGAACGAGAGGATTTACAAGTGTTGACACTTTGTGTGGAGTTGGATTTCAGACACATCCTCTTGGAATGTGTCGTAAAGCGGAGAGTGCTAAGAGCCGCTGAGCGATGACTCCCCGCTAAAACGCAATGTTTGTGTGTACCCCCGCCCCCCCCCCCCCCCCCCCCGTCCCCCCCCCCCGTCCCCCCACTGTTGTCTGGCAGGAACCTGCGTGAAGTGTGGGAAAGGCGTGTACGGAGCGGATAACGCCTGCCAGGCTCTGGATAGCCTCTATCACACACGCTGCTTCACCTGTGTGTCCTGTGGTGAGTCCCTCAGCACACACACACACACACACACACACACACACACACACACACACACACACACACACACACACACACACACACACACACACACACACACACACACCTTGTTTTTAAACACCAACTTGTTGACGCTCGACTGCTTCGTGACTTTTCTATCTCATAATTATGACGTGCCATGATTACAACGTTCACACTCATAATTAGAATATCTCATCTAATGATTCTGACCCGTTAACTCTTCATGATGACTTTTCATCTCACCGTTTAGTTTTCTCGCTTTGAATCGTAGAATCATATGCTTTTTTTTATCTGAATATTATGACTTTCTAATCGTATAATTTCAGACTTTCTTCTCTTATTACAAGATTTTGTCTCAAAATTGTTAACCATCTGTGTATTTGTTTTTCTAAAACATCACGGTTGTGACTTTCGATCTCCCATCTGTGACATCACATCTCTCAAATCTGACCTGTAAACTCACTTTTTATCCCATAGTTCTCATTTCCTACCCCGTATCTTTGACGTTTTATTCCAGAAATAATCACTTTGAGTCATAAATGAGGAACCTTTTATCAAACAACAACAAGTGACCTTTGACCTCTTAATTGTGACTTCCTATCACAAATCTGTGGCATTCTTTCTCATTATCACGGCCATTTGTCAAAGGTCATGAATGTGTTAATGCCTGTTATCTCTTTTTATCATAAGTCAGACTCTCTATCCCATAATAATGTTGCTCTATCTCACAGATAACTGATCTTCTATCTCACATCTTATCTCACAGTTATTACTTTCTATCCCACCATTACGACCAGTTTGTCTTTTTTTCTCTTAAATCTGACTTTCCATCTCATAATTATGAGGTTCTTCATCTTCAGTGTAACGTAACATCCCATAATTACACGGTTCAATGTCAAAGTTAAGACTTTTATCCAGCCATTCAGGTCTGCTCTCTCATATCTAAGACCGCCATAAATATGATGTTCTGTTTCAAAACTGTTATCTCACACTAAAGACTTTTCATCCATTTTTCTTACTTTCATCTTTTACTTTTGACTTTTTCATTCTCTTTATTATTATGTCTTCCTACCCTTTCCTGTCCAAATTTGGGTTTCTTTTCACATTATTGTGACTTAACTTTTTCATTGTTGTTATCAGGGCTAAGCTTTGACTTTAATCCTTTTTTTTTTTTTTTAAACATTTCCGATTTAAAGAATCCTTTTTGTATCCCACTGAGTCATGTCTCGCTCTCTGCAGGACGCACCCTGAGAAACAAGGACTTCTACAATGTCAACGGCTCTGTGTACTGTAAAGAGGATTACATGGTAAGAGTTAGGGTCAGGGTGTGTTTTGTCATCCACCTTACACACACACAGTCAGACGTATTGAGAGTCGGAGGATGGTTTTTCTGCTAATGGTAATCTCTTTGTTGTAATTACAGTTTTCAGGGTTCCAGGCTGCCGCGGAGAAGTGTAGTGTGTGTGGCCACCTGATTCTCGAGCAGGTAACGAGTATATATGTGTGCGTGAGTGTGTGTGAGAGAGTGTGTGAAGCAGCCGTTTCTCAACATAGCTTGTGTATTTTGTAGTCACTTCCCAGAATGCCCTCTAAGAACCCCCGAGAGGATTAAAATCATTCAGTGACGTCCCGTTCGTTGGCTCCTCTTCTGGTTCCCATGTCACATCATCAGAGGAATGTTTGCTCTGGCTTTTTTTTTTTTTTCATCAAAACAAAAATAAAAAAGGCTGGGAGTGATCAGCAGCTTAAATCTTTTGACCATATTTGAACCTCATAAAACCCCAAAATAAAAATAGAAAACTCTGAAAATGAGCCTGGGATACACAGACTTCTGGTTTTTAACGAATGATTCCTCGGCTCAACTTCCTTCATGGTTTAGGACTTCAGACACTCAGGAGAGTTGGAGAAGGAGGTTTTAGGAGGGGGAGGGGGAGGGGGGGGGGAGTTATATTTTCAAAAAAAAATTTTATATGACAAATAGAAATACTGCAACACAAAGTGATGTTGTTTATGGCAAGAGTCTAAAATGCTTCCAGTGGCGTTTCTAGAGCCTGTCGGGGGCCGATGATTACTCCTCCTCCAATTCTTTCCTGTTTGTTTTTTCTCTCCTATGTACGGATCATTCCTCTTCATTTTTCTTTGACAAACTTAAGCCAAAGATATCCAGTGACTATTGGTATAATGTATCGCAGATATGACTAGATTTATTCACCAGTCAAAAAGCATTTAATTTCAGCATCATTGTATTACAATAGCAGCTCTCTTTCTGGCTGTCACCAGCAGAGGGCGCTATATGGATCACAAGCTTCCAGAGAGTCAAGCAGTGATGCACGTACATGTGCAGTTACTTTCCAGTTGAGTGACCGTCTTTCTCACGAGTGTTTGATCCGCATTTGAGCGACCAGCGCAGTAAATTGAAAATAGATTAAAGCAAGATATCGGCTGATATATCGGTATCAGATTTTTTTCCCCCTCCCCAATATCGATATCGGCCCCAAAAAATCCCACTACATGCACCCTATTAAAAAGGTTAATGAATGTTAAAGTCACTAAAATGTTGAAAGAGCAAATTCCAACGATGACGTTCATATTATTGGTCTTCTACCTCAGATCCTGCAGGCTCTCGGGAACTCGTACCATCCGGGCTGTTTTCGCTGCGTGCGGTGCTCCAAGGCTCTGGACGGCGTGCCTTTCACTGTGGACCATCAGAGCAACATCTACTGCGTGGCAGACTACAACAAGTGAGACTTCACATTCTGTTTTTCTCCCATGAATCGTGGCACCTATTAGTTTCATATTTGAAATATAACAGAAGTTTTCAATTTAAAGACTGTCACTCCACGAGTCATTACACACCCTGAGCATTAAACAAACTTTCTGCTGTTGTCCTGCAGGACTTTTGCTCCAAAGTGTGCTGCTTGTTTACAACCCATCTTACCTACTGAGGTGAGTACCAATGTGTTTGTGCTCTCCACCTTTCCTCTTCTGAAGATTTAAGATCATGATAGAGAAGAAGCCGTTTCAGGTCGATTTCAAATCACCTGGACTGCTGACGTCTGAAAGATGAAATCAGACAGCGCTGACCTCTTTGTTTGTGTGTTGTTTTGTTTCTCAGGGCAGTGAAGAGATCCTCAGGGTCGTGTCTATGAACAAGGACTATCACTTTGAGTGCTACCACTGTGAGGTGAGTCATCCCACACCTGTGAACGTGTTAATGTGATCTCTTGAAGTCCTGAACCCTCACCTTTTGAGTGCAGGACTGTTCTGTCTTAGTGTGTCCATGACCTCACTTTCTTATCTGTTGTCTCTCTCTCTCTCTCTCTCTCTCTGTCAGGAGTGCCATAAGCAGCTCTCCGATAAGCCCGGCTCGCAGTGCTTCCCTCTGGACTCTCATCTCCTCTGCCACTCCTGTCACATGAGCCGAGCTTGCGCCACACACAACATTCCCCCTCACAACAACAACACACACTGATCAGTTCCTGTGCAGCTGCGGATGTTATGAAAAGCTGGTCTTAACGTGCCGTCATTCCCCGCGTGCTTTAGCTCCGCCTTTCTTTCTTTCTTCTTTCCTTCAGAGATAAAACTGCTGATATTAAGACATTTCCACTGACTCACTCTGGGGTCAGTCCTTTGTGTTACATGTACTGCCTGCTGTCCTTCTTGTACTGATACTGTAACATAATTATAAGGGAACGGGGAAGAAACTACTGCTTTTTTTTTTACCCACATGTGGCTACTGTTTGCTGTAGAAGAACAAGGGATTTTGCTAAACTGTTTTGTAAATATTGTCGCTAGCAAACATTTTGCACTTAAATTGGACTTTACTGTAAGAGATGTGTTTAGTGAATCTGTACAATTTGGGGGAAACATTGCTGTAATTTCTGCATGTTGTAATAAATATTCTCATTGTGTTTGAACCTAGTTTGGTTTGCAACTTTAAGTGTTTCTTTATTTTAATGGATAGGACAGCTGAAGACCGGACATGTTGGGAGTAGGGGGGGGGGGGGGGGGGGGGGGGGAACTGCAGCAAAGGGCCGAGGTGGGCTTCAAACCCACGACTGCTGCGATGAGGACTATAACCTCTGAACATGGGTTACGCCTCATATCTGTTAGGCTATCAGCGCCCCCAGGTGTTACATTCTTTCTTCAAACTTTCCTTCTGCTCGACACAAGAAGACAAATCCAAGCTGTTAAACAATTTAAATTTATTCATGTTTTTAAATTCTCGGTACATTCAGCACTTACAGGAGGAGGGGGAAAAAAAACGCAACAAAATAACTGTTTCAACTAAAAACATCAAATTAAAGATATTAAAATTCTAACCTTTACTTTTATTATTAGGTACATTTCTATGTGTACCTCCTCTTAATTATATTTGATTGAAGGGTCAGTGCAGGGAAGGTCAGCTTCCCAAAACTTATTACAGAATAAACTTCACCGAACAAGAATTTCATGTCCTTTCCACAAACATCCACCGACCGTGAACTCGGGCTGCCGCACACTTTGCTATGTTACAGTGTTGAGTTGTATCTTTGTGGGACATCAAACAACCTTCCAAGGCTGAAAAAAAAAAAAAAAAAACTAACACGATTCATAAAGCTTCAAAACAAAACAACTTTCCTCAGTTTCACACACTTGAGTTGAATGTTTATATATATATAAAAAAAAGAAGAAGTCAGTGCTGAAGAGTAGAACACTAAAACTGATCCTAGAAAATATTTGAAGGTTGGGGATCTATTTTTGAACTGGTTTTATTACAGGGCTCAGGAGGAGGAAGGAACTGTGTGCCCGCAGAACTAAAATAAAGAGGCGGGCTCCCAAACCTCAGCGACAAAAAACCCGCAGAACCTCTGTGCTGCTTTTCTGACACAGAGGCGACTTCACAGCACTACACTGAGATGAGGAGGAGGAGGAGCAGGGCCCACTTCAAAATTGTGGAAGACAGGAAGAGAACAGAAGGGTGGGCTCTACGTGAACCGTCGTTTAACCTTTAAACATGTTTGAAACATTTTGGGGAGGGGAAAAAAAATGGCAGAGCGGTCTGGAAGACAACGCCGGCGTCAAAAGTGGACGATTTAAAAGCACGGGGGACAGGCAGCGAGGGGGGGACAACTCATGGAGAAAAAAAAAAGAGAAATGTGTCTCCACAAAATTCTTTGTCTGCAGTTTCCTTCTTGTCCCTTCATCTTTCCCTCAGCGACGTCTATCCCTTGTGTTGCTTCGGCTACGAGAGCGTCGTCCGTTTCCCGCGCCTGCCGATGGCCGTCTGGGTCGGTGGCCGCTGTCCCTCCTCTTGTCCCCCTCCCTGTCTCGGCCGCGCTCCCTCCCTCTATCTACGTCAGCTCCTCGCCCAGCTCCTCCCCCTCCTCCTCCTCCTCCTCCTCCTCCTCCTCCTCCTGCTCCCCCACTCGCCGTTGTGCTGCTGTCCTTCTCCCTGACCTTCAGCCTCTCCTTCTTCTCCTCCTCCTCTCGCTTCTTGTCCTCCTCCTCTTGTTCCTTGCGCCGTTGTTCCCGCTCCTTCTGGCGCTGTGTGCGGTCCAGAAGCCTCTGCGCCACCTGGTGGACACAAAGCACAGTTCAGTTAGATGAGTCCCGAAGTCTCAAAACTCTCACTGTGACGGATGGAAAAAAAAAAAGCAAAGGTGTGAGACGTACCTGCTCCTCAGTGAGCGGGAGCCAGTATATACATGGAGCTGCTTTGGTCTTCAGGAACAAGTCGTCCAGCAGTTTGGCAGGAGGCTCATCTCCTTTCTCTGATTATTAGCAAACAGAAAGGCAAGAATCATTTAACAAAGACACACAACTCGACCTGGGTGTCAAATAGCTCTTCTATTAATGACAACAAAGTATTACAATCTAACAGAAAATGTTGTGGCCGCTGTTTTAAAGTAAACAAAAAACTAGAATTCTAAAAAAGTCAGAAGGATAATAAAACATCACATGGCACAACATTAACTATAGACAGGGCACAGGAGATCAAAAGGACTTTAATTTTTAATCCAATCACCGTGAGGTTTGTTACCTTTCTTGTCGGTCTTCCTCTCCTTGCTCTTGTTCCTCTCTCTCCTCCTCCTCTCTCTCTCTCGGGATCGGGATCGATGTTCTTCCTCACCCGGTCGCGCAAATTCCCGGATCTTATCCCTGTCCCATTCCCGTTCACCACGGGCTCTTTCCCGCCGCTCCATCTCTCTCTCTCGCTCCGCCCACAGGTCCCTCACCACTCCTACTCCTCCAGCAGCGGCGCCCCGCTCCCGGTCTCGTTCGCGCTCCCTGTCGCGATTGCTGTCGCGGTCTCGCTCTCTGTTCCTGTCTCGCTCGGGCATCAGAGGGGGCAGCCGGGGCTGAGCAGCTCCTGTTTGGGGGACGGGGTCCGCCTCCTTTTCTGGTTTCAGGATTCCTTTGTGAAAATCGAGCTGCAGAAAAACAACAAAGAGCTCAAACATCAGGTCCATGAACTATCTGCGATTTGGTTAGAAAAGATAAAATGCTGTTTTAGAATCAAGAGGGTTTTTTTTTTTTTTTTTTAAACCAAAAACAACAAAGACACAAAGTAGTGCCAGGTTCCGGCCACAGCATGTCATCTCTGCATCAGACTCAAAGTAAACACACACTGTCATGTTTTAGCCGTAAGCAAACATGGGGGATGATGTGATGCGAGTCTGAGTTGTTAAAAGAAATTGCACAGACACCACTAAAGACAAAGTTTGTGTTTGCTCATCTGAAATGGTTCCAAAAATAAAACGTATAAATATTTCATTCCTCATGCCTTTTTCTCTGTGCCTGCTGTCTGATACACTGCATGCCTGCATGTGTGTGTGTGTGTGTGTGTGTGTGTGTGTGTGTGTGTGTGTGTGGGGGGGTTCAGAAGTTGAATACCGTAAAAACTGGGTGTAAG
The DNA here is from genome assembly GCF_963930695.1 of Labrus bergylta. Lineage (NCBI taxonomy): Eukaryota > Metazoa > Chordata > Actinopteri > Labriformes > Labridae > Labrus > Labrus bergylta. Next base: position 7,040,746 of record NC_089216.1, on the reverse strand, counting down.
TCTGACGTTTTTTTAAGAGGACTACATTAGCACCTTTCTATCAATTATTGAAATTAAAGTGCAGATATCTCACAGTAAAATGTTTTTAATTTTGTACTGCACTCGTCATCATCTTGCATTTCCCCACACAGCTGGAGCACACTTAATGCACCTTTCTGACTATATCGTCTGGAGCATTCATGCCTTCACTTCTCAAAGTTCAGATTCAGTCTCTCTATCTGCTCCAACATCATTTGACTTCCTTGAAGTGTGTCATTACCTCATCCTGCTCACAGAAGTCAACGCCGAGGACTTTGGGGTTACTCTGAGGCCATTTGAAGCCGTGGAGAGCAGCTCTGGTGGCGACCGCCTCCTCTGTTGTAGCGTACTGTAGGACAGAAAGTAAATATTCATTTTTAAATGTGATCACATTTGAACCGAAACACACCCCCTTGTTTAAGGAACCTGCAGATGAGAAAAGGGGGATCACAGTTTGTGGTGTACAGCTACAACAAATCACACATCATCCGCTCAAATTACTCGAGTGCTGTGAGGTCGGGGCTTTTCTCTGAGAGGACAACATGCTTCAGTTTTGCAGCTGTATAGATTCTTAAATTGCACAGATAGATTTTATCAGTTTGACGTTACAAATCACAGCAAAAATCTCAGGACACGTTTCATAGGGAGCAGGTCTAGCCTGTACTCTTGGTTATATTATTTAGAGAGACCCTACAGTATTTTACCCAGGAGCAGGAACTCTGTGATGGTAGAAATGACTGACTCATTGGTGGACAGCCATCAGCTTGTTGCAGTAGAAGGCTGTCCATCAATAAGTTTGACCATCAATAAAGCTGATTGGTGTTCAATATGGATTGACAAACATTTATTTTTACTCACTGTGACAAAGCAGTGAGACTTGATTTTGTCGATCCAGAAGCCCTCCTCCAGCAAGCTGCCCGTCCTGTTCAGAAGCTCTTTGAGTTGGCCCAAAGTGAAAGGTCGTACCTGGGGGATAGAAAAAGACAGGCGAGGCTCAATGACAGTCGGGTAGAGTGGTTGCTTTTCTATAATCCACTATTTGTTTGAATCAGAGATTAACGTCAAGAATATGTTAAATTCATAGAAAGACATTAGTGTGTGGACAGTAGATATGTTTGACTGCTAAAGGTGTGGGGGAAAAAAACAAATCACATCAGAATCACTAGTATACTTTTTTTTTTTTAAAGATTAATTTTTGGGCTTTTAAGTAGAGATATAGAGGGATAGTGGATATCGTTCTAAATCAAGGAGAGAGAGAGAGAGAGAGGGGAATGAGATGCGGCAAGGTGCCAAAGGTCGGATTAGAACCTGGGCGGCCCACTTGAGGAATGTAGCCTCTGTACATGGGGCACGCTAACTAAGGGCTAAAGGTTTAAAGGTTACTGAAGATGTAAAACTAGTGAACGTTTACACAAAATAACTGGTAAGTTATTTCTCCGTGAGCTCTGCATCAGATTGTGCAGTCTGAGAGCCCATGTTTGTCTGAGATTAACGAAGCTGGGTGGCATTAGAAATCTGCTCGTCTTTTATCCACGTCTAACTCTAAATCTCGCTTTTTTATGACGCACGTTTGAAAGAATCTGCAAATGCCAGTGATTAAATGTGTAATGTCTAGTCTTGTCACAGTCTGTTTAGTCATGCAGTTTGCCTCTCATTTACAGTGACGCTCAGCTACAGCCATAATACCTGAGTAAGTAAGGGTTCCTGGCTGTAATTACAGAAATGATGGAGACGCGGTTACCACTGGTATCTCCACAATACGCCTCAGTCATGAATAACTTGTCGGGGACGTTCAGAAATACAAGATTTGTTCCTCACACTATCACACTCTTACGGCTCCGACTTATCCAAACAGAAATGATTTTGTAAAACGGTTTTGATGAGAAAAAAACCCACCAGGTTGGTCACATGGATGATGTTTGAGACTTTGCCATGAGGCGGCGACGGCTGCCTGTTTGTGCGGACGGGGTCGTCAATGGTGATTGACACTCCAGACTTCTGTTGACTGATGGAGCGACGCACCAGGCTGTCGCTCGGGGTGACTGAGGGAGATATGAACAAGAAGAGACTGAGTGGGTAATCCAAAAATAAATTACTGTAATCAAAGTCAGGGAGCAAAACTGAGCACAGCGAGAAGGACGATGGAAGAGAGAACGCTGCAGTTCACCTTTCTGTTCGTCTCCTTCGAGCTTCACAGATGTCTGCACTTCCATGGATTCCTCAGAAACACTGCTCTTCCTTTTGTCCCTGGAAGTCCGTCTTACGACTTCCTTCTCCGTCTTCTCCACTTCCTCCTCTTCATTTGTCTGTCCATTTTCCTGACTGTTACCTTGGACAACCTTGGGAAAAAATTAAAGGTGAAAAAAAGTTGATCGAACCTTTCAAACCCACATGCAGAAAATCACGATTGCATTGTTCTAATTCAATCTGAAGTGTGAAGTTGGTCTCTTCTGACCTGTGTGACGGTGCGTCGGATCTTCAGGCCTTGGTCCTCATCAGCTCGGCTTGTGTCCAGACTCTCCTCGTCCCCAGACAGCTGAAGCTCCTCAGGGTGCAGCGCCACCACCGCCTCCTGGTTTATTTTGATGTCTGGGATCAAAGACTGTAGGATGGAGGCGCAGACAGGAGAAGATGAAAGAAAAATAAATACAGACACGTTTTGAGGGAAGAAATAGTTCATTATTCTAATTACACCTGTTTGCCGAGACCAAGCAACAGAAGATGGATTCAGGTTTTGTTTGCACTCAGTCATTCTGTGAGGGATTGTTCATTTTCATAAAATCCTCAAATGTCATTTAAAAGCTTCAAAAAGCTCAAAGAAGTCTGGAAGGAAAACTTGTTAGCTCAGCAAAGCTGCATGAAACCAAACTAGTTTCACTTTGTTTCACTGCATAACACAAATCAAGCTTTTATCTTGAATCATTTTAATGTTTTAGAAGAGTAAAAGAGTTCAATCTGCTTCTTTTAAAAGCTTCAGTCTGCTAAAGGCTTAAAAATAATTAAATAAGAAGAGCAAATAAAATCATCTAAAATAACAAAGTACATTTTTTCCCCCCACGCCTGCTCCTGTGCTGGTTCAGTACCTTCAGTGAGTCGGTGGTGATGCTGATGGATGGTTTCTTAGTCGTCACTGATGTGCTGGAGCCCCACCTCCTCTTCCGCCCTGCTGCAGCTCCGGACTCAGACTCTCCTGCTCCTCCATCTGTGGCGGCTGGGGACGATTTACTGCCTGCAGAGTCAGGAAACGGAAGTTAAACATCGAGCAGAGGGAAAAACTCTGAGAGGGATGATATGTTTTATGGTGAAGAGAGCCTCAGTGTCAAGTTAGCTAAAGGTCATCATGGACTGAAAGCAGAAATAATAGCTAAAAGGCTTCAACCAAATTAGTCTTCGAAAGAGTCTGATACATGTCAATTCTAATCAGCATCAAAACCATCCTAAAATCACCATTACCAAACAAAACCATCTTCATCATCACTATCTTCATCATTAATATTAAGTGTGTAGGTGTTCATGAAAGAGCTGGGTCTTTAGCTTTTTCTTAAAAGATGCAAAGACTCTGCAGATTAAATAAGAGTTTGGAGGTTCGTCCACCAGCAGGGGGCGACAGAGGAGAAGAACCTAGTTAAAGACTCAGAGCCCTGTGGTGAAGGCTGGATCAGACGCCTTTCATTGGAAGAGCTTTGTGGGCTCTGTGCGTATGTATGATCTGTCAGTGTCTACATCTCATCAGCTATAACAACTGGATGTTTGGAAAATGTATCAAAGAAAAAAATAGAAATGATTGTAAAGATTCTCCCTCAGGCAGCCTATTCAGTCGCTGAAAATCACACACTAAGGGGTTCATCTGCAGCTGAAAACATTTACGTACTTGACAATGGTTTTAAAATCTAAAAGTAAGAGGAGGATCCACTCTGTGGGACAAAGATGGAACCCGTGTACTCACTTGTCAGGGAGATCTTGCGTGCGGTGAAAGCCTTAGGAGTGGTGCTCTGGAAGGAGAGAGAGACAGGAAGAGAACATACAGAAACCCCAGGGGTGTGGGGTCAGATGAGAACCACGAGACCAGACTCAAACAGGCAACAACAGAGAAGAGGTGAACAGGAAAAGTGGAGGAGGGAATAGGTGTGGGGGGGGGGGGGGGGGGGTTAAGTAACAGAGGCCAGGAGGCTTCAATTGAACCACATTATAGAGAATTGGTGCATGGTCGATACAGAGAGACTCCAGACACATTACTGCCCTCCACCTCTGCTCAAAGACAAGATTTTATTACCACGCTGCTTCCCTTTTAGTGTGTAAGTGTGTGATTTCATGTGTGTGTGTGTTTAACCAGAAGGCAAGCACATGATGTGCTTAAGGACATTAGTCGGCGTATAAACATTGAAAAGTACAAGATATTAAGTGTCAGAGTGTTTGTCCCAACCCGAATACTTTAAGAAGATAGTTCTAAAGGAAATGGGACAGTTTTCATATTTCATGAACAATTTAGTGTTTAAACTTTCCAAACCAAATCACAGCCCCATTAACATCCTGTTCTCACTGATCTACTTCAGTATAACCGAGTTAATTTGAGGTGTGGTTATTATTCACATTAACGTTCTTCTTATTAGGCTAAAGAGACCAAAACAGTTTTCATACCATGCTGTTACCATTTTTAATCAAATCCTAAAAATTAGCATTTTAACATGGGCTATAATGGAACATCCTGGGCATGTGGACACTCGAGGAACTGCACCGTCGCCCTTTTTGCTGCTTGTTTACAAAGTACAGCTGAAAAAATGACCCATAAATAATAAAAAGAGTCTTAGCCTGAGTGATAATGGTCACATAGCTATCCTTCTGTGTATTGTTGTCCTTTTATGGACAAGCTTTTGTAATTTAGCAGCAGCTCATTTACAACCTCCTGTATTATTGATCCATGGGTTTCTCTTCACATAAATTGTGTGATAATAATGGCACAGCGGCCCTGAGTGCTTATTCTGCCATGTTCCTTAAATAAAGTAAAAAATGAGGACTGGATCGAGTGATGTAGTCGACAAACTTTGTGAATGTTTAAGCAGAGGAGGAGAACAGAGTGATGAAGACTCAAAGATCTGTCAGCGATATTAAAAACATGTACTGCAGTTTAAATTCATCTTAAAGATGGACTGTATTCAACTTAACACAATCGTTTATGTCAGATGTATAATGACCACCGTCATCTTTGTTTACAGATAAAAAAAGTTAAATCAGCAGTAAGCCTGACAGTCCAAAGTTGTGTACTAGATTTAGAAAAGAGAATATATCAAAAGGTATTATTTTTCAGAAGATCTGGCGGAAAAGATTTTTTTTTTTTTTTTTTTTTTTTTTTTTTTTTTTACAGTTACTCTTTTGGATTTGTAAACATTTTAAATAGAGCAATAATCACAAGTCATTTCCTGGTACCATTCGACACCTGATTCCTTACTGGCTCGACTATGGCCCAACCGCACGACAGTGTGCACTGTATCTAGGCAACAAGGATCCAATCAGAGATGGCAGAGGAGTGTGGGCGGGGCTCGATTTGAGTGTGCAGATAAGTCACCAGGCAGGAACTGATCACTGGATTGGACTTTTTTTTGGCTCTTGAATGGGGCTGGGGAAGAACTTTTTCTTGATTGATTTGCTGATCAAAGAGTCACTTTTCAGTCTTTCAGGGATTCGAATCAAAGTGTGATGGATTCTGACGGGGGGGGGGGGGGGGGGGTCGGGGGCTGATGTGAATTTGTTAAAAGTCCATGATCTGTGATGTTCATCTGATGAGTAAAAAAAATCCATTTGGGATGCTTGAATTATTGTCTTTAAGTGTCAGAATTGTCCATATTTTCCGATATACAGTCCAGACAGCCTTTAAGACCGGTGGGGATGTCTCATGTGTCAAAGCGATTGTAACGTGATGTCCTTTGGAATGGCTTTTAGTCCATGAAGATTTAGTTCTTGTTTTCAGCAGCTCAAGAGGTTTCTATAGCCAGAGGATGCTTTACAATTCTTTGATTCAACTTCAAGGCAATGATAAACTGTCATTTAAAACAGAATTGAAGTTGAGAAAAGTAATCCAGCAGCATTTCATGTTGCAAAATGATCATCCAGTGAAGTAGTCAGAATTTGCAGATCCAGGAGAAAAATGCAGCTGCCCTTGAAATCGTAATGGATGTAAGGTCCAAGCTGTGGGCGTAGTGAAGATTTTGATGTAGGGATAAATCAATAGCAGCAAAAACTGCAGTAGTCCTTCTACCAGCTCCACAGTGAATTCTGAATTCCTGGTTTAAGACTTGCAAGTCACAATGACAACTTGACCACGGAGGAAGAGAGTCGATGGTGTAAGTCCAGCTCTCAGTGTGGACGGTCAAAGTCAATGTGCACTCATAAAGCTTCTTGGTACATAATGCATCGGGCAGCTTGTCCTCAGCATTCCGTCTTTGTGAAAGTCTGTGCTATAGAGGAGCTTGTGTATTTCTTATATGGATCACAACTTGGAGCTCATTGACAGATTTTGATTCCCTGCTGAACAACAGAATCCACTTTAAAAAGGCCAACCTGTCGAAGCAGATCATGACGGTTAAGCAAACAAGCTCAAAAAATCATAGTGCTCCACATTTTTCCAGGGAGGGAGTAAAAGTCCACATTATCACGTCAAAGACAGGATATATCCACAAAGTCTTCCTTCAAAAAATAGTCCCAATAACAACATGTTCAGTGTCAAAGCTCAGTTGGAGTTTGTTTAACGTTTTGTATCGACACTCCAGCTACGATATCTTCTGGGATTATTGCAGGGGTTCTCAGTCAAAAGTCATAAATCCACCCCACCAGCAGGGGGCAGTGTGGGGTTGGAGGAGGAAGTAAAACAAAACAGAAGGGCTGAAGAGTTTTGTAATTTTCTCTGAGCTGCATCTGGTGTTTGAAGGACGGAGGTGAAGACGTTGGAGGGAAACACTTAGCAAATGTGCTCCTCCTCCAAATAGCAGTCAGGAGAGGCAGGAAGGGGGGGTGATACAGATCGTTTAGATACCCTCCTCTTCCCTCACTCCATCGTTCAACACCACCGCACAGTGCAGTGCAGCACAGATCAGCAAACAGGCTTCCAAGCTCCAGTTCCTGCTGGCTCAGCGCGTCTCTCGACAGCTACAGGGGGGAGGCCTCGCAGGCTCAGGCTTTACTCAGTGCCATGTGGCTGCAGACTCTGGGCCTAACTCAGGTACCAGCGACACACTTGGGCATAGCGAGACAGGACTTGTAGGAGGAGTAGGAGGAGGAGTGGAGGAGGTGTTGGTGTTGTTGGTGGTGGTGGTAGTAGTACGCAGCAGGTACCATTAGGGGCAATGGAAGAGGCATGGGCACCTTCATAACAAAGCAATCAATGGGGTTTTAAACAGCAATCACACCATAAATATATAAAGTGAGAGAGAAGCGTTCATGATGGGATACAGAGGCAAAAGATGGGAAGTAAAGGGAACAAGGTGGGGCAGAGATAGATAGAGAGAGTGAGTGAATAATAATTAAAGAGAGAGAAAGACGGTGTGAAAGGAGCAGGCGACAGAGAAGAGACAATGAAAAGAGGGTGAAAGACACAGCAGAAACAAGCCCTGATGCATCTCTACACACACTGTCAAGGTCCATTACTCATGCAAACCCAAGGGGGAAACAATGGCATCAGTGCCTACACACACATTAATGAATTTACAGTGAAATAATAAGACATGCGGATAGTAACTTTACAGTAAAGCAGCTCATCAGCAAACCTGAATAAGCTTCACTAGATGATAAAGTCACTAGCTCAAAGCCCACAGAAGCACATATGAATGTATATTTAATTTAAATCAAGGAGAAGTGAAACTGCTTGTGATCTCTTATGATGCAATACTATGTTCTCATTTTGCCAACTGACTCTGCTTGACCAAATGCTCAGTTTAACTTTAATGCATGGCAAAGATGACATGACATCTGTGCATGCCTGCTTAAGAGAAAACTGAAGTTAATTTATTTTTCAATGTTTCCCACACAAATAAAAAAAGTTGTGGACATGTTCTGGTGTGGTAGACACCTGTTAATGGTTTATACGGAAACCGCACCTAAAATACAAATAAAGGTCATAAAAAAAACACCTGAACAACCTCAACATCACATCAATCATTTGAACCTCGTTCGATCCTAGCTAGCTAGAGTCAACACTGCTGTAGCTGATCTTGAGTGCTCAAGGGCAAACGATTATCAGCTTGGTGTACCAGGGAGCTTTTGTTTAGACTGCATCCCAATGCTAACATCGGTCTCTACATCCTGGCCCTACAACCCTTGTAGTTTTCATCTAGTCTGCAAAACTGTCCTTTCAAAAGAAGGGGCTACAGATGCAGACTCCAGATGCTTTTCTCCCTAACACAGACACACACAAACATTCATATGAGACACATGCATCTTATACAACATGGAGGTCTAACTAAACACATTAATACAGCATCAATACTTCACATCTGTCTGCAGAGACCAGATAGACAAGAGCTGTGTGTGTGAGAGATCATCTCAGTGAAGGAGAAAGTTATGGAATAAGGGCCGGGTTAAATGCAGGTGGAACGGATTAGTTTCATTTTATATACCCAAGGACCCAACTCCAACTCAACCCCTGTTTGTCCCCCTGAGAGTTCATGTAAAAACATCAAATTAAAAGTATTCAGCTGAGCATTTTAAAAAATATTTAAAAAAAGGACCACAAACTGTACAGAGCCACAATGGAAAAGAATAAAATCTTCACAGGATGCAAACACCGGGGTTGTGTTGGTTTTAAGTGACCCTCTCAACCTGTGCCGCCGCCGCCATCTACACATGCTACGTTGTGAATGAGGATGCAGGTTAGTGAGAGATGGAGCAGAGAACCGAGCAAACCCCACTCTCTCAGAGACCTTACCTCCTCCAAGAGGCCCTCGCTGTTCTCTGGCTCGGCCCCGGCGGGCGGCTGCTGGGCCATGGAGCTTTCCGAGTCTGCTTCCACCTCTGTGACGGCGGCTGCGCTGGGCTCCGCCACCTCCCTGCAAAAGAGGGAAGAAGATGATGGGGTAAGAAGCTGGAAGAAAATAGGCTTTGGAGTTCAAGACTGTCTGAGTGTCAATACTGGTCAGTGACAGTGTTTAGTCTAACTGATTCTCACAAAGTGATACGCCTGTTATGTTTGTATATAATCCATCTGTGAAGCTGCATGCAAAGGACATGCAGTCCGTAGTGTTCAATGCGCTATCAGCACCTGGATAGCAAGACGCGTTCATGGTGTCGAGGTTTATGATTACACCCAGAAGCTCTGAGAGGAATCTTATTTTTGGGGATAGATTAAAACACCCTCAGGGCTGTACACTATGCTCAAACTGTAAAATGACTGTGCATCTGCCTGCGTGAGCGTGCAGCCACACTGGATCGCCCTCAGTTTTCTAATCGGCCAAATGACGGACACTAGACTTAAACATTTTCCGTCATTGTTCAAAAATATTCGGTTGCCGCAACCTATGCTAGGGATGCTCTTAGCAACGAATTTCCCTGTCGATTAAAGGGCAAATTAAATTCAAATTAGTAAACTAGTGTAACTGATTACTTTGTGGAAATAAGATATTAATTGCATCCCTCATCAAAGAAAAACTTGACAAATCGATGTGTGGGACAAGACAGAAAAACAGTAAGGTTTCTGTGCAGGAGGCGGTGACCTGGATCCCTCCTTCTATTTATAACTCACCAGCTCACAGACACCGAGGGTCACACGAACACACCTCAAACTAACTCATAGCCCGAGACGCACAACCGCAGCTGACCTGATGTGTGTGGTCTTCATCTGATCTGGTCTTTTACCGGCTCTTTTGTGACGTGTCTTGAGATAACATTTGGCGGCGCTATACGTTACAATTAAAGATTGATTGAACTCAGACACTGAAAACAAGAGTCTTTCTATCAAACCTCACACATCCATTCTTTCACATAGTGTTATATTTTTGCTCTGTTATGCAAGACAGCAAGCAAACCAAAGCAGATGTCATACATATATATATATAGCATCCCCCTCAAAAGTCTCCTCCGCTGCCTCTGTGCGATGACACACGCATGGAGGCAGCAACTGGAGATGGGAGGATCACATCTTCAGGCATTCTTCTCTTTATCGCGGGGCACATTCATCTTTATTGTTTGATTCATTTCATGATGCAATGGCTGTGTGTCACGGGGAAATAACTTGGATAATTTATTCAAAAATACTTATCCTTCCTTCTTTGTGACACAACTGTCGTCTCTGCATCATCTGTTACTGCAGAACTTTCTGAATTAAATTCTGCAATGGACATTTCCAAAAAGCTACAAATTGAGATAACCGCTGCGTTTCTGTGTTTAAACTGATCGTTATTTCTTTAAATTAATAAAAGTACACACCAGGTCCTTTAGGACATAAAAAACCCCAAAAACTCCAAGGTGACATCACAATGTTACTGAGGCAAAGCTGATGTTTTCAAATAACTTGTTTTGTCCGTCCAACATCAAAAAGCTGATAGCTTTTCACTTTTCTAATAATCAAGACAAGAATATGAAGTAGAATATTGCATCTGAAAAGACTGACCTATTGAAAAATATCAATCAACTAATGGTTTCATTGGTTATTTGACTTTTTTTAGCTGGTTTTGTTGAAGGTGGGAGAAGGCCAATTAGACACAAGAATTTCTGTGGCTTAAAAACAAGGTACAAAACAAATGAACCCTTTCAAGACTGATAACAGTAGATGTGAAAAGAATCTCTCTCTAACTTGCTTATGATTCACCCTCAGAGTGTAACGGGCAAACACAGACCAGCCAAACTCGGCCCTTTCTTGTTCCCTGACATGTGACATGATCACTGGCAGGGTTAATCTGTGCACGACTGAAATCTACCCACAGTGTTGGGAGAGCCTTTTCAGCTTCCTTCTCTGGAGATTAGTCACTGGCAAGAATGTAGGCAGGAGGGCAGCATTTCCCCTCCTCCACGCCACACTGAACCTTCTCATTTGCCAGCGGTGTGGATGTCAATGCCTGTGTGTGTGTGTGTGTGTGTGTGTGTGTGTGTGTGTGTGTGTGTGTGTGTGTGTGTGTGTGTGTGTGTGTGTGTGTGTGTGTGTGTGTGTGTGTATCTGTGTGTGTGTGTGTGTGTGGGGGGGGTTTGACAAGGCCAGAGACGCACCTGCACAGGCCATAAAGGGGGACAGATGCCAACTAGAAATACGACTCCCCTGAGGATCGAAGAGGGGCGGAGAGGCCAGGCTGAATTGATGTAATGATCACTGGAACAAGGTACGAGTATAATGAGTAATAAAGTGTAATGGTTTGATATTTCTTATTGCAAATGATAATCTTGAAGCCCTCTTGTTCATCATCAACATCAAAATCTTCAAAATGTACCATACGTACCTAGTTAATAGTCAATACCCTAATTTATCAGCACCCCCCCCAAAAAATGTAACTTCTTTAACCAGACATCATTTCCACCTAATATTCAGGAGACGATAAAAAATATGTGTATTACGTAGTGAAAGGGAACAACAACAGTGCTTGCAGAGTATGTAAGTGTCAGTACTGCCGACTGAATCTAGCGAGTAGCTCTAATGTTAGCTCGGCTGGTTGGTAGGGGCTCTGCTTGTTTCTAATGTTACAATTCATTAGATTTACATTCCCAGGCGTCGGCCAATTAGTGCGGCACAGTCTTTAAATGTTTTTGGCACTTTGAAATGAAACTGTGACCACCCTTTTCTTATACATTAGGTATTCCAACCAGTATTGTTTCAGTATCAATTATTGTGATAACCTTCAGCAGTCTGTTGCTGTAAACTTAGCCAAACTCTGTAAGTGTTTCCATTTGAGTAGAGGACACGTGTAAAACACTGTTCGCAGACAGTCATTTTTTCGTTTGCGGTTTTCTCTTCCTTGTCATTATACTCGACGCCAAAACCGAGATGTCCCCACATCCCTGATTTAAAGGAAGGCGGTGCTTCCTCATACTGCTGCCTCTCCTCATCGCTCGCCATGTGAAGATGATGTGTATGATCTGACACCAGTGTCGTCAGTTTAACCCAACTTTAGCGCAAAATGATTGGATATTAACTAAGGGGGAGGGGTTTCCTTATCCCGGTATGGACTCCCGAGCACAAACAGCCAATCAGTAGATAAATACATCGCGTGGCAGCTAGTTGTGCAGAAAACCAGAACATCGCAATTCACAAGCGCGTATTGAAACATGGATGCCGTACCCAATGGTTCAATATTATATTGAGAATTGTTGCATCCCTAGTATCCTGACAACGCCACTCCAAAGTGAAAAACAAAACTAAGAAAAAAGTGTCTGATTAGTATGCAGTCGTTATACACAGGTATCAGATTGTTGTTCGTTTCAGATGTTGTAATCAACTAACTGGACTCATAAAACAGACAAAAACACAGTCACCAATCAATTCAGACGTGCAGTCAGCTCTCAGGAGACCAGAGTGTGACTGCTGGTGCCAGCTGGGAGAATTATATCACACCATAAGGGCCCATTCACACTGACTGTACAGCTAACAGATGTCTGCTTTAATGAACCCCCTTGACAACGCTGAGATCATTTACAGCAACACAAATCCAAAAATACAAATACAGCCGTCTGTGGGCTAGACAACAGGCTGTATGAAAAAAAAAAAAAAAAAAAAAAAAGATATAATGGGAGGAAAAAAAAAAAATAAAAGATGTCCTCTTTCTAGAAACATCACATGCAGTATTTCTCTGCTACCTGGCAAGACAGCAAATGGAGAAATCACAGCGTGAATACCGAGCCCATTATTTATTAATGTTGCATCAATGTGAAGCTATTTTTAGGCACTGATCAAGAGAAAGGGGACCCCATTCCCTCTATCAAAAAAACCCCCCCAAAAAAACGTCTTCTCTGAGCGATTACTCAACAAAAGACCGTACCAGTCCCCGGTCTGCCTCACATGGGCGGACATGAAACACGCTCATAACCAGGCCAATGTGAAGTGATGACATGATATTTAACAGACCAGAGAAATGCTGTTATCTAAGCATCATTACGACCACCGTGATTAAACCACACAGCGACAGGTAGATTAATATACACCCCCCCTCTCCCTTTTTGATCTGTGGATAGGAGGTGTAAAAGTGCAACCGGCAACCTGAAGCCTTGAGTCGCCCTCTGCCTCACTCTTACCCGTTTTTGTTGCCTTCGGACAACATTACGACCGGCCTTTTGGAGAGGGAGCCCCCGGGGATGACAGATAACACTCCGCCGCTACTATCTATTCCTTTTAAGGTTTGGGTTGAAAACGCAAAAATTCTCTTTGAAAACGGGCCCACACGTTGTTTTCTACGGCTTGAAATCCGGTCACTGCGTCGGTATCAGGGATGCAATGCCTGCATGGCGGCCATGATGGCTCGCAGTGTGTCAAGCCTGCCCGAGTGGGGAGGAAAAAAAAAAAAAAAAAAAATGTTCCGGTCTGAGTTTTCAAAGTAAAAGCTCAAAATAGCGCATTGTGTAATCACGCGAGAGAAATATATTGAGTGAACTGTAATACCAAGAAGAAGGGGGAATTGGCCGAAAAATACAGCATGGGCAATGTGTTAAATAAAAGGCCCCCTTTTTTTTTTCTCAAGAGAAAAGCAGCAGCACAGTCACGCAGTTTCGTGGGGTAGCAGCAAGAAACACAAGCTGCTATAATTAGCGATGATGCAATGAGTGATCTAGGAGATGTGCTTAAAAATGATTTAATGTTTAAGTGATCTTAAAGACAAGCTCGCAACTCTGTGGCGATTTTACTGTAAAGGACATTACCAAAGCTTTTCCAAGGTTAAAAAACCCCCCCAGAGAAACAGTATCTCACTTCCACCTTGTTGACCATTCAAATTAGGACTGTGCAATAAACTCCAAATGCATCATAATCGCAATTAACACAGTGAAAAGTCTGATTCATTAGAGAATTAAGAAAATAATCTAATGCAATCAAGTAATGCATTCTTTCTCAGCATTTGTCAATTTTCATTATTGGATGGAGACCAGGGTAAAACGTTGCTTTCCTTCCGATTTTTGATGCGGTCAGATAAATCTCAAGGTAGCAAATAGCTACTGTTGTTTTTCAATCACTGTCCATATTGAACATTGGACATCTTTTTCTTTCATATCATGCAGGCCAATTTAAATTTAGTCCAAGCACAGCCGAGGGCTGGACTGTTTTCAAAAATAGATAAATAATTCAAATAGCAAATTTTGAGAGAGGCTCACATTAGTACTCCCAATTATACAGCTCCCTTTACTTTATTTCACATGTGTTTGTTTCTTTTATTGTAGTAAATGTGTCTTAAATCGATGGTGTCTGCATGTTTATAATGTTTCATCACTACAATACATTTATAAGTATCTAGAAGATAAATACAGAAATGCCCCCTCAGCAGAGTCATGGAAGGGTTTCTAAATCCAAAAGTGAAAATGAAAAAAATATGTCTGATAAAGGAAAAAAAAAAGAAAAAGAAAAACACTTCACAACAAATAAATAAATTATAATCAAACTATAATATTACAGGTAGTCAATAGAGGGAAAAAATATGCACAAATACTGCACAATCTTAAGTATAAGATTGGTAGAGAAAGAAGGTGTTGCATGTAGCGTGCAAATAAACAATAATGGATTTGAGTGAAGACTTTAAGTTGGCCTCAGTCGTTTACAGAGTGCAAGGTGTCAGGACAAAGCTCTGTTGAATGTCCCAAACCAGGTACCGGATAGTAAACAGGCACCCAAGAAGAAGCTACTCTTGTCTTCCAGTCGAGGCCACTTTGGTTGTGTAACAAACCAAATCCAACAAATCCCTCCCATCAAAGTTACTGACCTGTTTGACAGATGTCGTTTCTCTGCCTCTTTTACCAGGACAGTCTTTCTATCATCCTCTGCTGCACGGCCATGGTCTGTCTTCTGTAAAATAATTTATAATAAATACAATGTAAAAAAAAACAAACAAAAAAAAAACAGCAGTTTGTTCAATGTTTGATTCAGTATTCAAGTTCAGGTCAATATATGTCATGTAACGGAAGTTTTCAGTGGAATGCAACAGAAAGGCTTCAACAATATCTGGAGATATGTGATCCGTTGCACTACTATCATTTGATCTGTGCTGGCCACCAACAAACTTGAACCCTCAGTCAGACATTATAAACTTTATCATTATAAAGTAGAAAAAAACCTATAAAGGTGGTATGTGCACAAAGAATTCCATCACAGATAGAAAATATTCGGCTAACGCAAACCCCACTGACCTTCGGCTGCTTTGAGGGGCGTGGTTTCTCTCTGGAAGAGGAAGAGGACTGTGATGAGCGGGAAGAGGAGTCGGAATTGGAGTCGGAATCTGATGAAGAATCCTGAATCACAACCACCCTGCCTTTGTGGCCGGCCTCCTGTCTCTGGTGCTCTTCTTTTCTCTTCTGCTCTTCCAGGCGTTTCCTCTCTTTTTCTTTTTCCTCTTCCTGGCGTTTCCTCACTTTTTCTTTTTCCTCTTCCTGGTGTTTCCTCTCTTTTTCCTCTTCCAGGCGTTTCCTTACTTTTTCTTTTTCCTCTTCCTGGCGTTTCCTCACTTTTTCTTTTTCCTCTTCCTGGTGTTTCCTCTCTTTTTCTTTTTCCTCTTCCTGGCGTTTCCTCACTTTTTCCTCTTCCTGGTGTTTCCTCTCTTTTTCTTTTTCCTCTTCCTGGCGTTTCCTCACTTTTTCCTCTTCCTGGCGCTTCCTCTCTTTTTCTTTTTCCTCTTCCTGGTGTTTCCTCTCCTTTTCCTCTTCAAGATGTTTTCTCTTTCTATCTCGCTCCTCTTTCTGACGCTGTTTCTCCTCTTCCAGGTGTTTGCTCTCTTTCTCCTTCTCTTCCTCCAGGCGCTTTTTCGCTCGCTCCTGTTCTATCTTCCTTCTTTCTTGGTCTTGCACCTCGTGCCTTTCCCTCTCTTCCTCCTTCTCCCTGTTCTCTTGAAGCCTCTTTCTCTCCAGTCTTTGCAGTGGAGAGTCAGTGGAACAGGTAGGCCCAGCCGTAGAGTGTGCCGTCTCTCCTGAAACACCTGCAGCTGAGGCAAAAGCCCTCTCTGTCTCCATCTTGTGTACGAGCAAAGAAAGGGGCCCTGGCTTTCTATTCATGGATGGCTCAGGACTGCTGGAACGAGAGCTGGAGTCAGAGTCTTGCCTCTGCAGGGAGGAAGGCGGGAGAGACACCCCCCTTGGACCACGAGCAGCTTCAGGGCCTTCTCTCTCCTCTGCGTCTTGTGGGCTCTGCTTTGGAGTGTCGGGGAGAGGGAACAGGTCGGGGGGTGGAGAGGGAGGAGGAGTTGGGTGGCGCAGTTGCATTGGGGTGTGGTGTACCTGAGGAGGCGGGATGTGCTGCGGAGGCTGAAGCTTGCGTTTTGATCTGGCAGCTGTTGACGGGACACTGGGGGGCATCTGCTGCGGCTGGGGTGGCACTCTGTTACCCCTTCGTACCCCTCCGGGCCCGGGCCCCCATTCATCGTCGTCCTCGCTTTCGTCATCTCCACTGTCTTCTTCATCGTCGTCCTCATGGGCGCGACCTCCTGCTGAGACTCCTGCAGATCGGCTTAGATGTAGGACAGGATGAGCTGATCCGGGCTCACTGGGTGCGGTGCCCTCTTTTTCCTGGGCTCTTGGTACCACAGGGGGCAGCCCCTGGCGGTCCGGCTGGCCCAGGACGCGCACGGACAGGGAGGCTACGGCACGAGGAGGAGAGGGTGCCGGTGGCTCTTTATGTCCTTGAAGAAAGGCTGCCCGCTGCATCCAAGCACCCGGAGCCTCGAGGGACTCCTGAGGGTGGAGGGTAGCTGACGGGCCCATGTTGGCACCACTCGCCATCATTGCATGACCCATCATTGCATCTCCTCCTCCTTTTTCCTCCCTCATCATTGAGGCCTGAGAGGGTATGGAGTGATGCTGCTAGCAAAAACAAGGGGGTCAGTCTGAGAGAATACATGTACTCTTTACATTTATAGACACATTTTAAAAAGGCAGGCTTAATGTAAGAGTTCAAAATAACTGTACACATTGTAAAAAGCACCAACAGTTTCTCTCTTCAGTGGGGCTAACTGACCTTGTCACGGACAAAGGGGGAGCTGTCGTTGTCCTCAGAGTGGTCGTCATCCTCTTCAGGCACTGCTGGGCTTTCTGTCAGTCAGCGACATTGTAAAGATTTATACAAAAGACTCTCAACTACCAGTTCACAACTTTTATATGAATCAGGTTGAAAAATCCCTTTGATTAAGTACTTTTATAGTCCATTGTTGTAGTTTGACAGGCCATTTATAAGCACAGAAACACTTAGGACAAAAGGTTAGTACAGATATATTAATAGGACTGCTCACTGAAACTAGAGGAAGCATTGTTCATTTGGCGGTGACTGTGTGTATGGAATGGATGAACCACTGATTTGTGCTTTCTTTCAGTGTTTTACCTTCTGCCTCATCGTCCTGCTGGGCCTCTCTCTCCAGCCTCTGTCGGAGTAGCTCCTGCTGTTTGGCCAGGTACTGTTTTATGAAGCTATTCTGGCTCATCTCCTCGCCAATCTACCAAAACATTAAAGTACACAAAACAGTATGTTTTTTAAAAATACATATGCAGTTCAAAAATCCACAAAGCCGGATATGGGCTATATGGGCTGGTGTAACATAATAATGTAAGTTTGGGCTATATGGGCTGGTGTAACATAATAATGTAAGTTTGTTCTCCAGTCCAGTAATACTGCTTTTAAAAAATAACTCAATAATTTTGGTAGAACTTAACATAACCAGACTTATGTTGACAAAGCCAAAGAAATTAACCCATCCTTAAAAATCTCTTCATACCTGTGAGTTGGGCTGCAGCCCACTGTGGGAGGAGGATGACTTCTGAAGATTCTCCAACATCAGCGCCTGCATGGAATACAGAAAAAAGTTAGAGTTGTATTCATTTTGTGGTGGGTGATTTAGTTAGTTGGGGGAGGCCTTGATCTGCGCACAACTGTGTGATACATTTTTCACATGTCTGCACACTTCTTAAATGGTCAATGTTTAATATTGTTTTCGGTTTCACAAACTAATGTTGAAGCATTCTGCAACAATTATTCACTTCATAAATTCCTGAAAATTGCAAAGTGTAATGACACATTGCTCAATTTCAATAAAGTAAAAGCAAATATTCATGTCTCAGACTTACAGTTCAAAAGATCATAATAAGCACAACCCCTTGACAGCCTATTTAACTATCAAAGTTGAACCACTGAAGCCTGATTTACATAAAATCAAGGGCTTGGTTCATGCTTGTGAAACACAGTCAACTGTTTTGAATGTATGCAAATCACATGGAAACTGGTCTCCACTCTCCTCACAGAAACATCTGAATCTTCATGAATAACAAAATGTATGCAATATATTTTATCAGTCCATTGTTTATATGATTGTCTTTGGCAGGATGTTAATACCTGTAACTGGCTGTGCAGGTTGATAATATGCATGCATTACAAAGCTCTTGTAATGAACTGGTATTATCATGCTATTGTCACTCCCTTTAGGAACTCAGACGGAGACGTTCATGTTATTCACTGTTTTTGAAAAGTTCTTTATGAATTTCAATGTATCAAAGCAAAAAAAGATGCATCAACTAATTACTCTGATGTATTTACTCTTCTAAGACGATAAACATTTATCTTCTTACATTTATGAACCACAAAACTATGGATTAACGTCTACAAACTTGACGGAAAAGTTATTTAAAAAAGTTCACGATATGTCATCTTTTAACTTAAGTTAGATAGATAGAAAGATACTTTATTGATCCCGAGGGAAATTCAAAGCATCCAGTAGCAGGTTACAAAGACGTACATGACATGAAACATTTGTTACAAATTAAACCACAAAACCAATGCCCCCCCCTCCCCCCTCCCCCCTCCCCATACATATATATTAACCTGAACCCTAGGTGAATCAAACTTAAACTGTGTAATTAAAAATAGACTTAAACAAGAAATGTACATAACCCGTGCAGGGATAAAAATATATGTGCATGCAATTTAAAACAAGAACCTATAAACAGTTGAGGGAAAAAACATCTGTAATTAGACCTGAATATGAAGAATAATAAAAAAAAAAAGTGTAGACCTTCTGAAGTTGTGTATAGTTGGACATGTGAAGATAGTTTGACATTTTATTTAGGGGGGCAACAAACTACAATCATAAAAGAACATTTAACTAACAAAAATAAATTATAAAAAGACAATATTATGTGTATATTTAAGGATTGTTTGTTTACATTATTCTGGAGGGGGGGGGGGGGAGGGGGAACTTAGACCCGTGACCTCACTATGAAAAAATACTCTTGTTGTTGTTTATTCACTGGGTGTACCGTGCAAAAACAACAACGCTACATGCTTACATATAAAAAACAACAAACTGAAGTTATTTCTTTGATATTGTGTTTACATGACGATGCGCGCCCCCGTCACCCCCAATACAAACACATAGGGTGCGCGGGCACGACGGTACTGTACACTGTGTGCGGCTGTCTTACGCTCAGCTTTAGGCCTCGACTTGACAGGTGCACACTTCAACTGTGTGCAACACGGTGCGCTGCAAGTAGTTACGATTTAAGTCGGAACTCGGCGGGTAAATAGTTTCTTTGTGCTGTCAGGTACAAATAACCGAAATAACAAAGTGCTGTTTATGTGTAATAACGCTTGCTCGGCGGTTTACGTGTTCCCGCTTCCCACCGTTACGGCCTCTAACGTTAACCCCCGCCGTCTCTCGCCTCTTGCTGAACTTAGACAGACTCGACAAGGCATCCCCAACACCGGCTTCAACTTACCCCTTTCAGTCGCTTCATGAGTGCGTTTTTTTGCCCGCTTTTCGGGAGGTTTCTTTGCTCCAGAGCCGCCTTTAAATCGGCCACTCTGAGCGATTGTAGAGGTTTCCCATCAAGCGTAATATCTTCGTCCGCCATTTTGCTCCCTCCGCTTGTCCAAACTCCCGACAAGCGTCGCTACGTCTGCTGTTCGGCGTAGCCACTCGGCAGTTTCCGGGAACGGTCGGGTTTTCCGAATCGCATAACAGCGCTGCGCTACTGTGGCGGTTGCGACTGTTATTGGGCCAATTACAGCCTGGAGCCACACAGTCCGGATGACCTGAATTTATTCACTTTACGGTGGTTGTATTCGGTCAGTAACTAATGAAGTAGCCTATGTGTATGCCATCTTTAAAAAAAAAAAAAAAAAAAAAAAAAAGTGGTTTTATATTTAGCATGACAAACAAATACATTTCAGAAAAATATTTTTAAAACAATAATATTGCTGTCAAGAATCAAAACACATTTTGTTTAATTGCAAAAGATGTATTTGTGCATTATGAACATGAATACAAGACAGACATCAAATGTAGTGTTATAGGTAAGGAACTTAAAGGTCTGTTTACTGTAGGAGAAAAGTCAAAGATGCACTTCTATACCTCAGCAAATCCCGACTCAACTGAGTTCACATAGTATAAAAAGCTTTCTGGTAAAAAAAAGAAAATACAGCCATATATTTGAACTGTAATGTAACATTTTGTAAAGAAAAAAAAAACATTTTTGTTCGTTGCAAATGTCCAAGTAAAGTCACCCCTGATGAAGGATGTGCATATGTTCACTTAAAGCAAATTAAAGCCATGCACACTGGAAAACAAAGGACATAAAAAGTGACTTCAATAAATATAGAGCTAAAGGGTTTTTTTTTGCTGAGCATGCTCTCTCTCCATACAAACAGTACAGGGCCTGTAATGGTAGGCAGACGTTCAATGAGTAATACTTCAAATCCCCACAAGGTGGCACTGTTGCAGATAAAACGTAACAGCAGAAAGAAAGAATGATTTAAACTCAGACACAAAACTGAGAAGAGAAGAATGCATTTTCCTGATATTGAAAATAAAATCTTAAAAATAAATCTCAAGGAAATGAATATAATCCAACTTTGCAGAGCGCCTGTGTTTATTCCTATGGTATGAATGAAAACAGTACACAACAGATAAGATACTGTCGTCTGAGCTGGTGAGCAGGCATCTCATTGGTCGGATTTAAAATTCAAACTTCAGCCGTCCCGATCAACCAGAACGTGATGCTTCATGTTGAAGTTTAAACCAGGGCTGGGTAAATGGGTTACATCAAATATTTATCTCGACAAGGAAAGTGTAAAGTCATGTAATATGGAAACGTTCAGTACAGGGAACGGTTTTCCACTGCCGTGCTCTACATTAATTATGTTTTTCACCCAGCCGTAGTAGTGTTCACTGTACGCTCCGCACAGCACAAATGTTACAGCATCAGAGCAGGTTTGTGCTGTTGACAGGGGACGCACATATCGTGGGGGGGAAAAAGAAGAGGATGAGAAGCAAAGAAATGTAAGCATGCAGATCACAACAAGACGTGTGCAGACAGGTGAGCTGGGTCAACAGGTTTCGTTTCCAGCACGAGGCCACCATGGGACTGTGGGAACGACTGGGATTAGGCAATTTGTCACGGTATCTGTCATCTGCGTCTCCTCTGTACGACAGGAGTTTCACTTCTCGTGACGAGGCGTGTCAGACTGCAAAGTGATTATGTAGTGAACGGTTTTGATTGGGGGTACG
The DNA here is from genome assembly GCF_963930695.1 of Labrus bergylta. Classification (NCBI taxonomy): domain Eukaryota; kingdom Metazoa; phylum Chordata; class Actinopteri; order Labriformes; family Labridae; genus Labrus; species Labrus bergylta. Next base: position 7,019,084 of record NC_089216.1, on the reverse strand, counting down.
ATATGCTGTAGTCTGCTGTTCATCTTTTGCTATTAGTGAGAATGTCGTACTGCACAGACAAAACAAATAGTTGCACAGTTAAGAACGGAAGTCGAGCAAACTTCCTCCTCCTCCATCCTTATTCCATTTTGAGCCCCTGAACACTCAATGTGCTGCTTCCACAGCCTCAGAATGTTAAAAAACAAAACAAAAGGCCTTTCAGGTATCACAGCACAAAAAAAAAGTAGGCCACAACCAGGATGTAAGGCCTCCATCTGTGCTATTTTTAGAAGAGGGGGGATGGCTGAATAAATAAAGGAAGGAAGGAAAAAACAGGGTATCATGTGAGGAGAGGAAAATATGGCAAACATAATAAAGCAAAGCTCCCAAGATAAACAGTCCGCGAGGACACTCAAAGCCACAGGGAAGCTTCAAATATTCAATAAGTTAACACTCAAAAGAAAGACAAGTGTGCCCGGCATCAAAGCACAGAGGTCAGTATATAAACAAAAAGGCAAACCAACACACACTTTGAGGACTGGACAGTCAAATCCCAGTTTAGTAACAGCAAAATAGCTTGCTTCAATCCCAATCCAACCGAAGGTAATGAAAGACTCGTACAACAAATAAGGCATTTCTAAGAGAAGAGAAAATATGTGTGTAGTGTAAACAAAGTTTGTTTGTTTTTACGTTGAGGGACATAAAACATCACGATGCTATTTCTGCCAGACGCTGTAGCAGAGTGGAGAAGCCGGCCGCTTGCTGGGAGAGCTCAGCCACGCGGTCCACCATCTCCTGGGTAGCAGATACTGATGGGTAGTTCTGTGCGGCGCCCTTCGTTGCCACCACGACTGCTTTTAAGGCCTGGCAGAGTCGCCCCCCGGAGGTCGTGATCTGAGCGGGAAAAGAGAGTTTTGCTTTTTTTTAAAATGTTTAAGCTGTCATTTTTTAAGCTTATTCCCAGTGAATCAAACTGATCCTGAGTTTACTCTTATGGAAGCATCACATAGACGTGATTTAATGTCACTGTTGGGGACAGACACAGTTTTCTGAGGAGCACTGAGTCTGTACTTTGCTACAACTTTTTATTAAATCAAAGCTTGAGTTGTGTTTTGTAACATGAAAAAAACTTGAATTTCTGTCTGTTTTTAAAATAGAGCTGCTCATTTGGGTTGATTAGATGAATGATTATTTGACTGGAGGCGATTTGCAGCATCATTTTAAAAACTCTACAGCGGGTCTTAGAGGGTTAGAGCAGAAGCATTTTACTCTCAACACAAATTGTTTATCTTGCCGTGAAACCAAAACATCAGGATGGCTTCCTCTACCTTGGCTCTGAGGTCGGCAGAGGTGAGAAGTCGAGACAGCGTGTCGCCGATAAACACCAGCTTGTGCGCCGTCACGATGAGACTCTTCCCTCTGGCGACGAAGATGCGGGGAGGCTGGTTCCCCTGCACGCTGCTGAAGAGCACGTCGATGGCGTCTGCCAGGCAGGAGAGGTGAGCGAGGCTCTGAGACGAGTAGAAGGAGAGCAGCTCCGAGTCCTCCAGGGAGAGGGACATGGGGAGAGCGGGGGATGGGCTCAGCTGCACGGAACGGAAGGATTCAAAAAGTAGTGTTAAGGCAAAGTCTAAAGATAACAACTCGACAACCACAATGGTATTTATTTTACTGCACTCAAGTACACTGTGTTGCATTTAATTTAAAATGATTTAGTATGGCTGCAAAACATTTGTAATCGATTAAACCATATTTAAATCAAAATGCTAAAAACAAGAGTTCTGCTTTTACCTAGTTATTTTTCCCCCCCTTTTTCTACATGTTTGTTAAGAGAATAAGCCAGTTTGAGCTGTGTCAAATTATAGGATCCTTCTCTTAATTTCTGGACCAAACTGCCACAATTTCTACAATTCTACTGAGCAGACGCTTTTATCCAAAGCGACGTACATCAGAGAGTAAGTAGAACACAAGCAAAGTGTAAACGATCAGCTCTGAGTCCGATTGGACACACAGGTGCTGACAGGCATTTCACCGAGCTGGGTCTTTAGCTTTTTCTTAAAGGTGCAAAGTGACTCTGCAGATCGAATGGAGTTTAGAGGTTTGTTCCAAACACGGGGGTCAACAGAGGAGAAGATTTCTTTGTTTGTTTTTCTGTTCGTTTTAACCAACACTTGCATGAAGCCAGGGACGTCATGAAGTGTTTTTTTTTTGTTTTTTTTTAATTTAGGTACAAGGTTGACGATGATAGCATCATGTTGGATGGTAGCATTCTATAAAGCCCTTTGTTTACTAAATATATTTTTCTCTGGAAAAACGACAATTCAGGCTGTGTTCATTTAACGCAAGAGGAACAGTTCAACCTAAACTTTAAAAGTGAAACACACCCACACATGTACATAGAGTACATCAGCGTGTGGCCCTGCTGAAAGAATGACTGTGCTTTTCTATCTCCTTTTGTCCCGCATGCCTCGGTTCTATGTGAGACCAGATTGTTAAGATCTACAAGTGACCTCTTGTTGGAGGCTATGGCGTAACCAAGGAGTCTTGTAAGGAGCAGAAAGAAACGCTGACTGGATGATAAGAAAACATGACCTCAATCCCATGCAGCAGAGAGTAACACTGACTTAAGAGATAATACGGGACAGAATCAGGATTATAAAATGCTTGTGTGTGTGGTGTTTTTTTTTTCTCCCCCCTCTCCAACTGTTGGCAAATCTGAGGAACAAATAGAAGCGTTGACATAACAAACAACAAATCTCTAAGTATGATGGCTGTGTGTGCAAATCAATGGGACAGAAATCGACAGGGGTTAAATGTAAGATTAAATCAGGTGGTGTCGGTTAAACATGATAGGGAGTAGAGCGCATCAGGAGCCAAAGAGCTGCTGCAAGCTGGATTAATGAGTCACTTTGCTCATTAGTAAACAGAGCGCACAGTGAGCACAGCAGGAATCAATGACTTATCTGTGGAGACTTGCTTGCATGTGTTTCTGTACAACAACAACAAAAAAAAAAAAAGCTTCGGCCTGTGGATTGTAGGAGCCGAGGATTAAAGCTTCAGAAAGGGGGGAAAAAAAAAAAAGACTCACCCTGAGCTCTGCAGTGATAGTTTGTCCGTGCTCAGTCAGGCTGTCAGGCGGGGGCTCAGGTTTACCCTGGTGTGGAAACAAGTTAGCATGTTAAAAGACACATTTACAGACAGTGTCAAACTGCATTGTCATGATAAAACTGCATGTATGAAGAGGTCCCAGAAAATGCACTGCAAACGTCCACAGGGATGACACCAACACAGACAGAGAAATCAGATTATGCAGAGAAATAAGCTACAACAGACATGCTAACTGCCCATGCTTGATTGTATTGTCACTATAAACGTACATGCCATGTATGAGGAGGTGAAAGAAAACACCGCAGATGTTCAGAGGGATGAAAGCTGAACACTTAGCGTGTCAACAGAAACGCCCTCTGCGATGTCCTGTGTCCATCAAACCATCGGCTTGTTCCGCTGCCAACTGAGTTAGGTGATCTGTGTCGCATTCAAGTTTTGAGTGAGCGTGGACGAACTCATATTGTCCACACTTATTTGGATTGTGACTATAAAACAACACGACATGTATGCACTGGCATATATTCAAGTTAAGCACGATTACATTGTTGAATCCTGTGCTAAAGCAAACTTATCAATGAGTCAGAGGTCTTGAGTTGCTCGGTTGAGAACGGGAATTCTCCCTTGAAGTCGCGCTTGAAGTCGGCCGATTTAAAAACATCCCGGAGGAACACAGACTGTGTGAACTGTGCGATTAAGGAGAAGTAGAGAATGAATCTCGTTTTCTTTTCGCATTGACCTCTTCAGCGATGAGTTAAGAACACCTTTTGAATAATTGAATATACGCACAGAGAATCCTGAATCCTGGTTTTGGAGGACTGATGAGGACGGGATGGAACGGTCTCTAAATCCTGGAAACTTCAGGATGGTTTAAGTGTCTACTTTTGGTCTCTGTGTATTAATGATGGTGTTTTGTAAGCCGGTAAATGAAGCTAGTGGTTGCCCTGATCATTAAAGCACATCCCTCTCTTTTCCACAGTGAGATTTACAGCTAATTGATAAATGCTTATATGGGATACCTTGTTTAAATCTGAAGCACAGGTATACATTTTTGGGATCAGTGCGTTCCTTCATTTCCATGCAGATTTCTTTATGATTAAACAATGAAAAACTGACCTGCAGTTTGACATATCCAACACTGTCTCCAGTAGGTACGGGTGCAGGGATTGGGGTCAAGCCGATCCCCGCATATTCATTGCTTGGGTCGTCTTCTCCATCGACCGGCCCCACTGTCAATGTCACAGTCGATGGAGGTAAGGGGAAGGCAGGCTGAGGGGTCGGGGGCAGGGGCCTCTCCTGTATCCAGCTTCCTTTACGGGAGCCCATCCCACCTCCCGAGGACTTCCCGTCAGGCACAGGAAGCGCGGGCAGCGGCCGGCGGGACAAGGAATCTTGGGAAGGCAGACGGGGGCGGCCCTGAGCCTGCAGGAGGAGGGCACTCTCCTCGAGGGAGCGTTGGACCAGCAGCAAGAGTCCTTCAGACGGGGGAGCGTTGCCGACGGCGGATAACGCCGGCAGAAGGTCCGACAGGCGAGCCCACGCTTGCTGGAGAGGGGGCGGGGGATCGTCCGAATGGTTCGCTTTCCAGGTGGACAAGATTTCAGCCAGTGAGGTGGCCAGGTCCCGAGAGGACAGAGCAGAAGGCGGGCAGGAGGCCACGCTCAGCACAGAGTGGATGAGGCTGGAGAGAGACGCCCGCCACTGCACGTCCCCCGAACCGTTGCTGGAAACAGAGAGGCGGCGGGTGGAGGTGGAGGAGGACGACAGCGAGTGAGGGAGGATTTCAGAAGTCAAAGCGGGCATGTCGTAGATGCCGCAGTCAGGCTCAGAAGAGTCTCTTCTGTGACTTCCTCCGCTGGCGCGTTTGTCGGGTCCAGGGACTCGGTAAAGCTGCGCGACCTGGGTGACTTCCTCTCCGGGGAGGCTGGTCATGGACTCCCCGGGACCCAGAGGAACACCCGGAAGCGTGGGGACACTGTATACTTCGTCATCACCTTCCTCAGCCTGGACATCGGATATGGACCCATTTAGGGAGATGGTGGGGACATCGTACACCTACAAATGGGAGAGATCGAAGAGGGAATGCTGTCAATGTTTCTTTAATGACTTTAGACATGCATGTGGAGGGGTGACAGTACTGGAGAGGACTAAGAAAAGACCGATTTGTCCCCTTAAACCCCTAAGTACTAAAGCAATGAGCCCACAAAACAGTAGCAGCAACCCAACAGGAAACAATAATCCAACAGCTGGCCTTCATATTCAAGGAACACTGACAGGGAGACCGCTGGGTGGGGGAGGGAGGGGTGTTGGTGGTATGGCCGTGGAATGGCCCTGACAGATGGGTGTGACTGAGAGAAAATAGCTGCAGCATTTGGACTGGATAGACAGGCTTCCCACGGCAGACAGAGACAGGTGTGGCCTCGCCTCGGAGGAGGGGGGGGGGAGCAGAATGTGGGAAGAAGCGGTGACACAGTGTTTGATCGTCTTCTCTTGTTGCGGAAACCCTTTTGACTTGTTCAGACTTGATGCGGACGCGCTCGTTTCGCCACTGTTACCGGTGATTACTTGACAAATCGTCATTTTCACACTTTCTTTCCCCCCTTTCTTTTTCAGAAAACAGTCGCTGCATAAAGAGGCGAGATTCTTTACCTCGTTCTCAGAGTCCGCTTGCGGTGGGACACTGCGAGGGGTGTCGTAGATGCCGTCGTCGTCCTCAAGGGCAGACGGGACAGGACGCTGCCACCGGCCACTGGGAGGGGTATCATACACCTACCATAACAACAACAACAACAACACAAATCAAATGATCACTGCATGACTCAGTCGACACACACGTTTGCATATTTGTCCCAACATGATGATGAAACTCGGGCAACATGTAAATACACCTCACATGCAAACTTAACCGGGAGAAAAAAATGATTCTCGAGTCATGAAAAGACGCTGACAAAGCACTTTCCAAATCAGAACAACGGCCGTCACAAACCTGGTCGTCCACATCGTCCTGACTTTCTCCTTTTTTGTTCTGCACATTGTTGCTCTTCTCCAGGCCATTCATCCTTTCCTCTTTATTCTGAGCGGCCGTCCTCTGCTTGTCTGCTTCTTGCTGCAGCAGGCTCGCAGAGGAGACTTGAGCCGAGGGTGTAGGCACGGAGTTAGAATCAGCTGGTGCAGCTTGTGTTTGTTGCGCGTCCTTCCTGGTGACTCCCCTCACCGGAGGTGCTGGTGGAGGCGGTTTGCGGGTAAAATTGGGCGACCCGGGAACTCTGCCCTGCCCCGCTCTTACCAACAAAGGGGACCCTCGGTGACAGGCCAGGCCGGGTTTTCCCCTGGAAACATTAGGGTTTGGGGAGACTCCCTTCTGCAGAGGTCTGGGAGATGCTTGGGCAGGGGATAAAGACGATGGGTGCTGGTGGGCTAAAACTGTGGCTGGAGTCCGGTGAAGGTTCGATCCAACAGGGGTGGGGGTTTGGTACATCCCAGGAGTGTCCTGGCTGACTTTGGGCTTTGGGGTACCAGACGATCCGCTTACCATCGAGGGGCCGTTGGAGCAGACGACTCCTCCTGTGGGGGATTGGTAAACTTCATCACCTGCAAGTGGTGTCCCTTTGGGCACCAGGTAACAGTCATCTGACTGTCCTATTGTCTCTCTTGGGACCAGATATGTAGTGTCTTCTGGTTCATCAGCCGCCCTGGGTACTCCAATGGGGGCGAGGTACACGGACTCTGAAGCCGTGAGAGATCCCTGTTGCCTTAGAGGCATTGGACTAACTGGAGTCTGATAAAGTGTGCCAGTCATTTCTGTCCCTCTTCCTCTCAAAGAGGGTGAGCGAGGACGCCCCGCCACCCCGAGATCCCATTCGGGTCTGGGTCGTGTGCCTGAGCTGGAATGCGAACGCGGACGTCCAGCCTCCACTCTGCGTAGCTCCCCAGTTCTGGAGGCAGCTCCAGTTCCTCGTCCCTCGCCCACAGCAGGGGGAGAACGGTACACTCCATCTATGTCCTCTGCACTGCTGCTCACAGCGGTCCGTGCCAGCCCAGGTGTGAGGTAGACCGAGTCCTCAGCGGGACCAAGACCGGGGTCCGAGCCCGGAGGAGGGGCGGTCTGGAGGAGTCGAAGGCGGTTGGCAGGGGCGATGCCCTGTCTGCCGTGAAGGGAGCAGAGCCACCAGCCTGGCCCGCCGCTCTGCTCCTGTTCGAGAACCATTAGGATGTCTCCTTTCCTGAAAGCCAGCTCCTCTGGGCTCTCCGCTGCGTTGTCGAACAGCGCCTTTGCCAAAACCGTCTGAGAAAGAGGATGAGAGAAATGTAGAATTGATAAACACCAACTCTCCCAGTTTTTTTTTTTTTTTTTTTTAAATCCACAGCTTTGATTCGCACTAACTAGAGTCTTACATCTTTGCAACACAAACAAACAAGAGTGCATTGACATGGCAATGCCAAGTCAGGGGGGTACAAAAAGGTTGATTGTTCTGAGCTTTTGAATAGAGAGTGAATGGGAGTGAATAGGGAAGATCTCGTGAATGTCCATGTGGAAGACAGAGGGACAGGAAAGAGGGGGGGTGGGGGGGGGGCAGTACTAAAAACTTTCAAATTTAAATGCATCATGCCATATTTAAAAATGCACAGCTGTGTCAGCAATCACAAAGCAGAGAGATGGGAGCACAGTTAGGGAGGATCAATGATCAAATGGACACAGCGGCTTAATGGTAATGAGCGGGATGAGAGGGAGGGGGGGGGGGGGGGGGAGGGGATGAGAGCCACATCTGTCCCTTGCTGTTTAGGATTTAATTGCCAACCCAAAGCCAAGGAGTCAGGCCCCCTTTCATTTTCTAAACCAACCCCCTAGGGATAGCCGGGCTCCATTGAGCCATGTGGGACCCCCTTAGGACAGTAATGGAGGCAATGAGGATCCCCATAAAAAATACATACACGTAAAATGACCGAGAGAGATCATCGGCAGTGAAGTAAACGCATGGCAAAAATGAACCATCTTTCAGTTTCAGGGCAGCCTTGATTTCATTATATAGAATAGAACAGAATAGAATGACTTTATTGATCCCAAACTGGGACATTGTGGCGTTACAGCAGCAGGTTATCCAAACACACAACATGAGTAAAATAAACACAATGTTAGCAAATTTAAACATAATGTAATATTAAATACAAAATAAATAAGCACTAAAAATATAAAAAACTAAGAATGTGAATCTATACAACCAGGATTTAACTTAGCATTACTAGGAAGATTAAATATAGAAGATTAAATGTAAACGTGCAAAAACAGAGTTGTAAATGGACAGTACTGACCTAAGTTAAAGTGCATGAATGTAGAAATTACTCATTGCAATTATTTAATTACTATTACTATTAAAATGCATGTAAAATATTACAAAATAAATACAAAATGTTTTACTGTACTCACGGAGACAGACATTGTTTTAAGGGTATCAGCGACGTCTCAGAGAAACTACAACCCAGGAGTCTTCTTCATTTTTGGCTCATTCATCTAAATCAGCTCTGGTTCTCGTGAATGTGCGGGGGTCGCCGGACAGACTCGGTCCAGGGGCACAGCTGGGTCTGGGGTAGTACACATCTCCAAAGCCCGGGCGCCTGAAATCAATCCCAAACAAAAAAAAAAAAGAGAAATGTTTGACGACTCGACCTCAACTCGTATGTTACACAGGACACATGTGAAATGAACGCTAAGCAGGCAGCAGAGGCAACACCTGTCTCTCCTTCTTTCCACGCCCAGTAGCGGTACGTGAACGTAACCCGCTCGGCGAAAAGCGAAGGTTCGCTTAGCATCGATAAATAAGCGTAATATGTCCCCGCTATCGTCAATGTTTGAGCTTGTAATCACCGCCCTTGCTAGAAGATGACTTGTCTGAGATGTTCCCAGACACAGCGAGCAAGCTAAAGGCTACATAAGGCTAGCTGTGTTGGTTACCTTCATCGCCTTTCCCTTTCGCTGCTAACGCTAAAGTTCAGTTCAAAACAACAATGCCGAGTGAGCCCCGCTGAACCTCATCTGTATGCTAAATGACATTAACACAATGCGGCTTTGTTTTTTTTTAAATAATGTACCTTTCTGTTCGTCTTTTCGCCGATAAACTTCGCATCGGGGTTCAGGCTGTGATACGTAAAAAAAAAAAAAAAATCACTTCTTTCCAGGCGTGAAAATCTGTGGTCATGGCCGTTCAATCATCTTCGGCGATGACAACACGTAATCTCCGCCCTCCTCGGAGGTGCGCCATGCGTTTCCACTGATTCATAAACGCACCGTCAAGCAATTACGAATGAGTTTAGACCCATCCAGCGTGTGTGAGATCGCATGAACATCCGCAGTCCGCAACACACGACCTCTGTGATTGGCTGTTTTTTTTTTTTTTGCGGGTTGCGTTTAAGGACGTCCAGTAATACTGCAGTTTGAAAAAATAACCTTTAAATCTGTCAATAAATACACATTTTATTCGAAGTACAATTATTATAAGACAGTAGAGCAAATTTCCTTTACGCAGTCGCACATTGTAGACTGACTTGAGTATTAATTTAAATTCAACTTTTAATAATTACTCTGAGCTGAATAGGAGAGGCTTTTATTGTGACAGCAAGACTTTTACCCGGAATAAAAAACCCTACTGATAGAAGCAAAACATTGATCGTCTGTAAAGTCCAAGGTCCAGGTAGCTGACTTTGTAAGTGCTTTGACAATTTGCCTCTGTTTATTTTATTTTTTAATGTTGCACTGTCTGCAGGTTGAGAAGATGCCTGGTGTCATGTTTGCATCCTTTTGTTAGTTGCCAACACAAGTGTACAAACATATTTGCATAACTTGAACTCGTCTCGTTTTGCCTTTTCAAATACCGATCAGTCCTTAAAACTAAAACGATTCCCAACTTAAATTCGGACTCGGTCTTAACAAACAGATCGTGCACAACCGCTGTCCGGTTCAGGATGACCTTTGCCCTAGTGACCCAGAAATGTCATTTCCAAAATAATATTCGTGACTACTTTTCTGTTCACAGGTGATGTTGAGGAGTGTATACAGGTGCCTTAGGACCAATCCTGTCGCTGGACAGAGGAGCATGTCTCAGAGCAGTCTTGCTGGAAAGATAGCCATAGTCACAGCCTCAACAGATGGGTAAGAATAACACTTTTCATTTACTCCACATCACACTAAAGCACACACAAAAGTACCCTAAAGGCAACAGTTATCCTCTGTGCTGATTAAGCAGTATGAAATAAATAGTTCAGAATACAATTCCCCGGTGTGTAATGTACAGCTGTCAGTCTTTTTGTGCTTTTCTTGTCCTACAAAGGGCATCTGTACATTTTAGTGTGATTCTATCAATGTACAGAACAGTTGGTCGAGTAATAATGAATAAAATTGCTTTATTGATCCCAAACTGGGACATTGTGGCGTTACAGCAGCAGGTTATCTAAACACACAATATGAGTAAAAAAAAACACAATATTAGCAAATCTAAACACAATATAATATTAAATACAAAGTAAATAAGCACTAAAAATATCAAAACTAAGAATGTGAATATATACAACCAGGATTTAACTTAGCATTCCTAGTCTTAAATAGGAAGATTAAATATGAAAGATTAATTGTAAATGTGCAAAAACAGAGTTGGAAATGGACAGTATTGACCTAAGTTTAAGTGCATGAGTGTTATAAGCAGAAACTATACAATATAACGGCGAGTAGACGGACAAATGAAGTGAACATGAGTGCAGGGATAATTTGTAAATTTAACGCAATGTATTACCTTTAATCACTCTACTACAAATTTGAGGTACCTGTACTTTAAGAATCAGCTCTTTTTTTCTTCTTCTGCTCCACAGTTTAGAGGTAAATGTTATTTTATCTGACAGCTTTAGTTACTTTGCAAACTTACAAAGACGAATACGTCCTCCTCCGTCACTGACAGTTCTTCTCTCTCTGTCCTCGGCCTCAGAATCGGCCTGGCTGCAGCTCAGGCTCTGGGAAAGAGGGGAGCGCATGTGGTGGTGAGCAGCCGGCGGCAGGCCAACGTGGACCAAGCCGTCGCTCTGCTGCAGAGCCAGAGCATCCAGGTGACCGGGACCACCTGCAATGTTGGCAAGGAAGAAGACAGAGAAAAACTGGTTCAGCTGGTGAGTATTCTTTTTTTTTTTCTCTCTCTCTCTCTCTTTTCATCAACTGCATATTAAAGAATGTCAGGTCATTGCTTGGACTTTAAACCCCATTACTTATTCTGTGTTTGGAACAGACTCTGGATCAGTGCGGGGGGATCGATATCCTGGTATCAAACGCAGCGGTCAATCCGTTCTTTGGAAACATAATGGACACATCAGAGGAAGTTTGGGACAAGGTAGAGAGAAAAACTAATCAAATATCTGGAGAGTATAAAGAACTCTGAAATTGATGCCCTGTCTTTTATTCTAATACAGGATTTGTTTTTATTATTGGATAACCTTATTTTGAAGGGGGAAAAAAACACCATTATAAATAGCCTTACAGTTTCTTCATGTCTTTCTAGATCATGGCTGTAAATGTGAAATCAGCATTCCTCATGACGAAGCTGGTGGTGCCTCACATGGCCCAGAGAGGGTGAGTGACAATCTAAAAGATGAGATAAATACAATCATTAGTCTCAGAAAGATTCAATCCAAACACGTCTCACTGGTCTTTTTAATGCTCGTGCTTTAATGAGTCTGTGCTTGTGTTTTAGAGGTGGTAACGTGGTGTTTGTGTCTTCTGTGGCGGGATACCAACCGATGCCGGTCAGTGCGAGTCCACTATTAGGTTTAAACAAATGTATCTTCCAGTTTTACACAACTGTGACGTGATAAACAGAGATGAATTTCACACAGAAGCAGCACTCTGTGCATGTTACTGACCCCATGTCTCTGTGTCTGCAGGGTCTCGGTGCTTACAGCGTGAGTAAGACAGCTCTGCTGGGTCTGACCCGGGCTCTGGCTCCTGAGCTGGCCCAAGAAAACATACGAGTCAACTGCGTGGCCCCCGGAGTCATCAAGACACGCTTTAGCTCCTCGGTGAGGAAAACAACTTTTCTTTTTGCTTCATGTATTCAAATCCTGTATCGACAACATGTTGCCCCCTGAATCATTTACTTATACATTAACATTACACCCGTAAATGTCATTTCCCAGTTATGGAAGAATGATGACATCATGGATGGTTTCAAACAGAATATGAGTATTAAAAGGTAACACACACACACACACACCCAGGGAAGTTTGAAACTAATATGCACATATACAGTTTATAAGAGTGATCTTAATAAGGACTATATAAAATAGGCTTCTTCGTCTTTTCCCTGCAGAGTCGGAGAACCAGAGGAGATCGGAGGAGTGATCGCCTTCCTGTGCACTGACGAGGCTTCTTACATCACGGGAGAAACCGTCACAGCTACTGGAGGGATCGGCTGTCGACTCTGAGCAGTCCCCAACAAAACCATTAAAAGGGCACTTGATCGGTTCCACTCCTGTTTATTGATACTGGCAGATGATTGTGTTTCTTTGAAGATGTAGTGTTGTAGTCAAGACCACACTAACCAAGACCAAGACTTACCCGAGACCGGAGCACTCAAAGACCGAGACGTTAAGGGATCGAGACCAAGTCAAGACCAAGACCATAAATACCACTGAAGAATCCTCATCTTGTGTGCAGCGGGAGTGACACTCATGGGAATGTTGCTGCCGTAACCGTGGGATACAAATCAAACTGAGAATGAATTGAAGATACGTGTTCTTTTAGAAAGAGGTGTTTTCCTTCTGATCACAGTGGAGGTCTTGATTTAAAATCCCGACTCACTCAGCCCAGTCCGAGACCGAGACCTTCAAAAAGTGGTCTTGAGACCAAGACCGATTTTGAATACTACAAAAAACAAAAATGTATAATTAGTTTTTCCAAATATCTGTGTACAGTAACAGGAAGTATCAACTGTGATGTTATTTTTTACATTTTATGTGATAAGCTGATTTCTAAATAAACGGGATGTTTTATTTTTAATGATCTTCAGTCACTGTTTGACGGCAGAATGATCGAAAACGTACTTGAATCAAACATTTTTATCTTTGAAGGATCATAATAAAATTGAAAAATATACAATTACAGTCTAATGTATCTATGTGCATTAATCAGGTTAGTTAAACTAGATCAGATTTGATTTCATGAAACGCAAAATAAAGTACAAAGTGACGCTTTGTCACGCAAAACACAACTGAGATTTAAAAAAAACCCTTTATTAACTGAGCGTATAACACAATGTAGATTTAAATTAATTATTAAAGTCACTGATTTCTTAACATACTTCATGTATCATATGTCTTCATTTACAAGCAAACTATACAGAACCAATGGAAGTGCCAATAATCAGTAACAATGCTTTATGTCTCCATGATGACGAAGCACTTGTTCAAGTTTTAAACTGATGACATGCAGAAAAACATTCAGAGAGAGAGAGAGACATGAAAACAAACAAACGGCAGTAATCGGTGCAGCACTTTACAACCTCAGGTGAGGAGTCTGTTTCCTCATCTACGTTTCCTGGGAGACAAGGACAAGCGGCGCTGGGTCATGCCGGGTTTGCGGTACTCCCTCAGCGTGGGAACATACGTGCCGTGTTTGGTCTTGTAGTAGCGCTTCATGAACAGCTGAGGGAGACGGAGACGGTTAGAACAGGTACATTCACTGACGTGTGGGGCTTTTTCAATACATCCAGCCATCCATTTATCACTTTTCCCTTTCGGGGTCGCAGGAGCAGAACACAGCTGTCATTGGGCTAAATCAAATGAAGCTCCAGGGAGGAACGTTTAGCGTGCACTGACTGTAGCTACAGTATCACTCGTCTTCATGGTGGTTTTGTTCCATAATGTAGTTCAGAAGGGCAGATAAAACAATCCTCCCTGGAGCTTTTAAAGACTGTCTGTAAAGAATGTATTTAAAAAGAAATGAAGAAATATCTCCCGCCTTTTTTTTGAATACATACCCTGACTTTGAAGTTCTTTGTGGCCTCATCCTCTGAATCAGCGACGAAGTCATCGGCGTCTCCTGAAAGAGCGGCCGACTCTAAACACCAAAATGAACAGAGAAGAGTTAAAATGATGTGAATACATATCTTTTAATGGCATTTGTTTCATGTGAAAGATTTGTTCTAATCACCTGTGGTACTTCTTTGCCTGGAGGGAGAGCTGCTCTCACTTTTCACAGGATGATTTCTGTAGAAACAAAAGAGTGAAGTTCTTACATTCAGTGAATGTGAACCAAGTTGCTCACTGATATCCTCAAGATAAAAATAGTCAAAGGATGTTTTCATCTAAGTGGAGCTGCATTTTTATAAAGGACAAGAGAGTGCACTTTTTTTTTTTTTAATATCTAAAGCAGTGGTTCTCAACTGGTGGGTGGGGGACCCAGAGGTGGGTCGCAAAAGTTTGCCTGGAGAAAAAAAAAAACTTGTGTAGAAAAGCCGGCGAAGCGCTTTGAATCGTGTTTGTTTTGAGCAGTTTCTTGCTTCTGTCACATGTTTTTGTCCAAACTGCAAAATGTTTCAGGAAATGAATCTTTTTTTATTTTTCCTGGAGGAGTTTCGTGATCGGCCCTGAGGCAAGACGAGTTGAGAACTGATCTAAAGTAAGAAAGAAAAGTCAAACGAAACCAGAAACTTTGTGCTAAATCAAGCATTTTCTTTTGAAGATTACGAGCCACATCAAAGACAATGTGCGTGAGGCGTCGTTGAAAATGTGCTCAACTTAAAATGTCTCCATTCTGCCACGTAACCAAAGTCAATCTCGTAACAATCAAATCCATCCAGGAAAAATCTCATTCACAAAATCATTTTTTTTTAAAAGCTAGTGGCAGAGTTCTTGTAATACAAACTGTTCCCTACTGTTCCTTACTCTTTGTCGCCCGGGCCAGGATAATCCAAATCGGGCTTTACAGGGTGGCTGCTCAGGTTTTTACACGTTGGAGCGTTCACCGGCGACTTCCTCCTCTGACTCCGCGTCGTCACGTTTGAAGACTTCCCTCCTCTGCTGGTTGTGTAAGCGACGCTATCGGGCAGTTTTTCGACAACAACCCGGGGCCTGCTGCTCATACACAAGACCAAAGTGGAGCGGGTGGATGCATCATCAGGTAGGTGCAGCGTTTTCACATCCAGCTTCCGTTTCACTCCAACACCTCTTTTCTCCTCCTCCTCTTCTTCTTCTTCTTCTTCCATCTGTTTGACCACCGTGAACTTTGAGAGCTCATCTTTGGAAGAGGCTGGCCCCTCCCCTCCTAGCGTCCTCTTATTGGCGGACATCATAACTGGGACATCTTTCGTCGACATAAATCCAAAAACAGGTGTAGTGAACGGTGTTTTATGATGCGTTTGTGTGCCGCCAGGAGCCGATTTTGCTCCCGTTATTTGTTTGGAAGGGACTCTTCCGGAGAGAGGCAGAGAGAGTGAGTCCAGGATGGAGTCTCCCATGTTTGGAGGGAGGGAGGCTGTAAACGACAAAAAACGCAGATCATGACGATGAATCAGAAAACGGTTAAAGGTCATCCTAGCGTGTGTGTGGCGAGAAGGTTCTACCTGCAGTCTCCAGATGCCCCAGACAGGTTTGATGCTGCAGCAATATTTTGAGGAGCTGGGGTTGGGTGGCCGCCTGCGCACACTCCTCCAGGACGGGGGGGGCATCGCTGAGCCACGACACAGTCTGAAGAAAAGTGTGTTCTGGTATAATCAGATTTTCTCTCACAAACGATTTCATTCATAACCACTTTCGTCAGCTATAACATCAGTCGAATCAAAAGCGCCGTCTACCTGAGAGAGGTTGGGTACTGGAAGCAGCTGGTCCAATCGGATCAAAAACTCCCACAGCAGCTTCTCCAGCTCCTGGTCGAACGCCGGACCATAATCCACGGGAAACTCCTCCTGTCAGGAGAGAGAGGTATAGACATTTGAACGTTTTACTTGTAAAACAACCAGTCTTCTATATTCGTTTCAAGAATTTAAAGAGAAATGCAGTTTTATATGTTAAAAAAAATGCACTCTCATCTGGCCTTATATGTTTGTCATGTTGCACCTCAGTCTCGTGTTGCATCACTTGAAATGTGTCTTGGTCTCGAGGCCACTTTTTGAAGGTCTGGGAATCGTAAGTATTTTTACTCGATCTTGTCTCGGTCTCAGACTGGACAGACTCCGGATTTTGAATCGAGACCACCATTGATTGGCTATTTTTTTCACGTCATTACTGTAATGAGAATAAAAACACCTCTTTCTAAAAGAACAGATAACTTCTACTCATTCAGAATTAGAATTTTATCGTCTGGTTACGGCCACAACCTTCACAGTGTTACGGTTCTAAGCGAGTGACACGAGATTTTTTTTTGAGGATTTTTCAGTGGTATTTATGATCTTGGTCTTGTCTCAGTCTCGCCCTGCCTTGGTCTTGACTTGGTCCCGATCCCTAAATGTCTTGGTGTTGGCTTGACTACAACACCACAGCACCTCAGACAGACGATGGTATCACCTTAACCAATCACTTCTAACCATAAGTGGTAAAACATAGAACCATAAATGTTAACTCTCCTCTTGTGGAGTTAAATTTGACATTTCTTATTCACTTATGTCCCTCCTTTCTGTACAGACCTCTCTGTCATTGAGCTGACCGGTTATTTGGGTGTTAATGATGTATATTGTTCATTATGTTTTAAAAGAAAGAGTCACTTCAAAATGAAAATCATTAGTTGCTCGCTGTGTGGTTGACTCACCTTGAAGAAGTGCTCTCTCTCTGCTGCGTCCGTAATCAGCGTGTGAACCAACGAATGGAAACTTTCCACTGTTTTTACAATTTTGACATCCCTCTTCTAGAAGAAAAAATAGCAAAACCGCCCTTGAGAACACTTGTATTAACATTTGTACCAATCACAGCATACTCCTGAAAACAAATAAAATTCTTTAACACGAAACCCAATATCAGTGTGTATTTAGTTATACCAAGATGGAATAATGTGGTGCAGTCTTTCTTTGGGATAAAGTCCACGTCAAGATGTCATATGATTAAAGATCTTGAAGTCTTATTTACCAAGGTGGCAGCGGTGGAGAGCGACAGGCCAGCAGGAGCACGGATCCTCTCCAGATTTGGCATTATCACTTTTTCATCCAGTTGTGTAGAACACAGCTCCAAGATGTACTGAGAAGAAACAGAAATGGAGGTTAATCTGAAGTTTTATTTAACCTTTATTTTACCAGGCAGAATTTCTTGAGATCAAATGACCTCTTTTTCGAGCAAGGCCTGGCCAAAATGGCAGCAGCAGCAGCAAAAAAAAAAGAAAAGAAATATAAGACAAACCCAAAAAGAAAGCACAGACATGAGAAAAAGAGACAAATGCAGTCCAGAAGGTGAAGAAGGAGGAGGAGGAGGAGGAGGAGGAGGAGGAGGAGGAGGAGGAGGAGGAGACGATCATGTGAAACAAAAACAAAGCACAACACCACAACACACACTAAAAGAACAATTATGTGATGATGATAAAATACTATGCAGTGAAACATTTACACACTCCAAAATTAGCCTTTAAAAAAAAAACAACCTGTGAGCCGAGTTTTAAAATCATTAATAGTGATGAGTTCCTGCAATCTGAGTGTTTTTGTTTTGAAGGTTGTTCCATGCGGCGGGAGCAGAGCGCATGAAGGCCCTCTTCCCAAACTCAGTACGAGTTCTGGGGACTGACGTAGACAGAAAGTCCAGAGAGCGCAAAACTGTACGATGGATTTTGATGTGAAAGTCCAGTAATAGCAGTGAAGAAGCCTACGAGCCGACGGGGACAGCCAGCCTACTTTAGAGTACAGGGTGCAATGATGGGTGAGTGATTTACAGATACATGTACAGTACATCACCATAACCTAACAATGGAATAAAAGTAGCAGCAATAATGGATCCTCTTAAAGCGTATCAGGTTACACAATGACAGCAGACTTTATATGTAAGCCAGGGATCAATCTGATTTCTCGTCTCACCCGTCCCCTCAGACCCAGAGCCAGCTTGCCCTGGTGTCTCGCCGTGAGAAGCCCCGGGACGGTCTCGCAGGCTGACGTCACAAACTCCTCCAAGACCCCGTACTGCGTCACGTCCCTCTGCTTCATCACTTTCCACAGGGCTGCAGAGACCAGTCTCACAGGCGGGGCCAGCAGCTGGAGGGCAGCGAAGGGGAGGCTGGCACCTGTGCAGGAGAGGAAAAACAATGAAGATGCATACACATGGTTTGACTTATCTAAACACAGGGTTTGGAGAACTGCATGTCTGCACAGATTGACTGTGTTGACGTGAAATGTTGCAGTCAGTGATGCAGGGAGGAGCATCCCATCAGCTGGCAAAACAACCAGTTCAGCTACTTGTTTATTATTACATATATTATTAAATGATTTATTAAGTAACAGGTATTTATACTTACTAATTCCCTCTGTTTTTTTTGCTGCCATCCCACTGAGTCAGTCTGAAGCTAAGTTAACGTAAAGCAGGTTAAATAACACAAATTATGACGAGAGGAAATTTAAGCTAAGACTGCTTCGCCAGTACACATCCCAAAGCTGGCATCCCGGGAAACTTAATCAAAAGACGGTTTAAGACGTCTGGAGGCAGCTACCGGTCGCATCAGAGTCGCTGTTTTTGTTTACACTTCAGAAAACAAAGCTAGCAACACGTCTATCAAAAAGTTCTGCTTCTTCATCCTCCCGCCTTCACTGGAATTTAATTGGTAGTTTAGATCATGGCGTCGGCGCGTCCCGGAGTGGCGGTGCTTAGCGCTTTTGGAATAGAACACACATAGAAGCCCCGTCAACGCGCACGCTGTGGTGTTTTCAACAAGCGCACCCAACGTAGCTTCCCGGATGTGACGTTGGAGATCCGACAGCGGTTGCTCCCGCCTCGATTAAACAATATAAAACAGCGAAAATGTAAGACTTTGAACACAAAAGTTCCGAAACATAAAAAATATATCAACCAAGCGATGTGATACTGTAACTTTTAGAATAGAATAGAATGTCTTCATTGTCATTATACAAGTGTACAACGAAATGATTTGGCTTCACCTTAAAGTGCACACACATACAATGTATGGTAGGAGTTATTTACAGGTGGTAGCATAACAGAATATAAATAGATATTGAAGAAATATAAAATAAATATTGCACAGTATGAAATGTAAAATATTGCAGAAATATAAAATAAATATTGCACAGTATGAAATGTAAAATATTGCACAAATATAAAATAAATATTGCACAGATCAAAATGTAAAATATTGCAGAAATATAAAACAAATATTGCACAGTATGAAATGTAAAATATTGCACAAATATAAAATAAATATTGCACAGATCAAAATGTAAAATATTGCAGAAATATAAAATAAATATTGCACAGTATGAAATGTAAAATATTGCAGAAATATAAAATAAATATTGCACAGATCGAAATGTAAAATATTGCAGAAATATAAAATAAATATTGCACAGTAGGAAATGTAAAATATTGCAGAAATATAAAATAAATATTGCACAGTATGAAATGTAAAATATTTCAGAAATATAAAATAAATATTGCACAGATCGAAATGTAAAATATTGAAGAAATATAAAATAAATATTGCACAGTAGGAAATGTAAAATATTGCAGAAATATAAAATAAATATTGCACAGTATGAAATGTAAAATATTGCAGAAATATAAAATAAATATTGCACAGTATGAAATGTAAAATATTGCAGAAATATAAAATACATATTGCACAGTAGGAAATGTAAAATATTGCAGAAATATAAAATAGATATTGCACAGTATGAAATGTAAAATATTGCAGAAATATAAAATAAATATTGCACAGTATGAAATGTAAAATATTTCAGAAATATAAAATAAATATTGCACAGATCGAAATGTAAAATATTGCAGAAATATAAAATAAATATTGCACAGTATAAAATGTAAAATATTGCAGAAATATAAAATAAATATTGCACAGTATGAAATGTAAAATATTGCAGAAATATAAAATAAATATTGCACAGTATGAAATGTAAAATATTGCAGAAATATAAAATACATATTGCACAGTAGGAAATGTAAAATATTGCAGAAATATAAAATAGATATTGCACAGTATGAAATGTAAAATATTGCAGAAATATAAAATAAATATTGCACAGTATGAAATGTAAAATATTTCAGAAATATAAAATAAATATTGCACAGATCGAAATGTAAAATATTGCAGAAATATAAAATAAATATTGCACAGTATAAAATGTAAAATATTGCAGAAATATAAAATAAATATTGCACAGTATGTGGAAAAATAAGTGAAAAAATAATTAATTTTGTAACATGTTAGTGTTGAAAATCCATATAAACACAATGTATAAATACATGCTACCCACTAATGCTTGTTGCAGCTAACCTTATCATTAATGTGATGAAAAGTAGGTCAGTTTACTAAATTAGTGTTCTTCATTTGCAACTTAAACTTTCTTGTACTCCTTCTGTAATTATTGTTTTGGCTACTTTACTATCTCAGTGTCAAATTGGCCTATTGTACATTTTACTCGACAAAAGCTTAGTTCATTTGCATATTGAGGACATGAGCAATTTAAAACATAATCAATAAATAAAGTACTTTACAATATAATTGATCTTTTCGTCATCATCAGGGAGAACTCGATATAAAACCTAGCTTAAATTAATTAAAATGAGCTCAATTTTACTTTAAACATTGACGTGATAACACATTAAATCATCAACAAATGAAATCATGTTGAATTATATTAATTATTCTGTATGGGGCAGTTCTGCATAATGAGTATCTTCATTTTGGTACTTTTAATATATTTTAATGATAATGTATTTTTATTTTCCACGTGCAACTTTTACTTAGGTTTATGTATTTATCTGAATCCTTTTTACCCAGCTGAAGACATTGTGAAACATTAGCTATTTAATACTTTTGCATGGTTCGTTCACCGGAGAATATTACTGCAGAATGTCAGAACACATTTTGGTCACAGATCTCAAAATAGAAAATAAATATAAAACTATTAATTTGTGTGATATGTTTCTACAAAAACTCTTATTTTACACTCCTCATTATCAATGTTGGTACCAACCCCAAATAAGCCAAATCAGTCAGACTATATTATTTAATAAAAATCTGTTATCAGATAAAGACGGGATGACTATTGCTCCCTCAGCACATTCAGAGACTAGATGAACTTTGCCCTCTACTGTTTTGTATCTGAGTTATCACCAGGTTAGTAACAAAGTCCAGCTGCTGGGTCAAACACCAGACGCACTGACATAACATCACAATTCGCTACACTAAACAACAACAAAAGACTCACGAATAACTCACTGAAAAGGGACACCAAGAAACTGACAAGCATGGATTCCACATCATCATTTATCAAGTAAGTGGGAAATCAGTTTTGTAGGGTTGATATTGTATTGATTTGTCTTGTTAGCCGTTCATTTGAGCGACAACACAAACAAGATAGTGTGGCTGTTGGAGCCCTATGTTAAGCAGGCCACAAAGTGAATATTCTTTTAACTTAATGCTTTGATATGTGATGCTCTTTTAGACAGACAGCTTATTTTAACACACTGATACAATGTTATTAGTTAGAGCAACATCTGGGCTTTTCTACTGGGACAAGTTGAAACATCAGAGGTTCAAAAACCATTAAAGAACCCATTACCATCCTTCCCCTTCTTCTTTTTTTTTTCTCAGATCTGTGACAAAGCGAGTATGGTCTCCACCCCAGCGTCCTTTCAGAGTTTGTGCTCACAACAGGGAGACGAGGAAGGGCATCACAGCGGGGACCCTGGAGGAGCTGAAAGAGAGGGTGAGAGTGACTGTGAGAAAGGAAAGAAGAGAAGAAAAGGTCATATTATTTTAGTCATTGTAGTATTAGTAGTTTCATAATCAGAGTCTTAGATAATTTGATATGTGGGACCCCATGTCGTCATGAGTCAAGGTGTTGCATATACTGTAGACTGAAATGTAATCAATGATGAGTTATCAGTAAATTACGACAGAGAAAATTTTATCTGCAGGTCTTTGAAATGTCTTGAAATCATATCCCTCAAAAAAGACCATCTAGAGTATTATTAGTCTCAAATATAAGGACTCAGATACGTGTCTGTTCCTGCTAAAGACAGAAACATTAGTAATATGTAGTTACAGCCTGTAAAGACGGAGGACACATCTTTAAACTAGATCTTTGACTAACTCAGATAATAACATTTGAATTGGTTAATCCATCCAATAATTTGATCTGGTTGTAGGTCATGTTAGTGAATGATTTGAATTCAACAGATGATTGGAAGGACAAAAAAAAAGTGAAAGAAATATCCAAAGTTCTGTATATTTAATTTGTGATTGTTGGACCATGTTCCTACTCATTGACAGGACTGTGAACCGACAGCTAGGTGCTTTAAAATGATCTTTAAAAGTCCTACACTGAAGTTGTTTTCCACTTCAGAAACCCCTTTGATCTAATTTTATACACAGAGCAAATCAAATTCAAGACCAGATTAAGTAAGGCTTATGTGTCTTCAGTGCAACTTTGATCTGCGCCTCAGGTGTGCCAGGCGTTGCTGCTGTCCCTGTCTGCAGTGTCTCTGTCTCTGGTTTGTGAGGATGACGGCACAGAGGTGGACTCTGATGAGTTCCTCATAACCCTGCCAGACAACACCATGCTCATGGCCCTGGAGCCCGGACAGACATGGAGACCACCATCTGTACGTTTGACCAAAAAGTGAAATATAATTCATCATGAATTCATCTAATGGGCTTGTTTTTCCATGATTCACTCTGATGGCATTGAATCCATAACAGACGTTTTGAATTTGTCTTCTATTCCACAGGGTGCAGTCGTGTCCAAATCTCAAGACCACAACAAGCCGAGGACCGGGAAAGACATAGCTCGTGTCACCTTTGACCTTTACAGGATGAGCCCCAAAGACCTCTTTGGTTCCCTGAGTGTGAAGGCCACATTTCAAGGCCTGTACTCTGTGAGCGCTGACTTTCAGTGTCTGGGACCTAAGAAGATCCTCAGGTAAGCTGAGGGGGGAGAAAACACAACAGAGAAGCTACTTAAAGGAGATTAAGAGTCCTCGTTCGGCAGAAGAAAAAAAACACCCACTGTGACAAACAAATCCTGATTAATAAAGCAGACAAATGAACTCCCCAGGTTCAATCTCAGATCAGGTCAAGATTCAAGCTCATGTCAAGGTTTAAAAACAAAAATGTTTATCTAAAACAATGCTTCTGTACATTTTTGTAGAGCCAAAAGATTTATATTCCTTTATTGCATGCCAGTTTGCCTTCTGGAAAATATAACCCGGCATGATCGTATTATTTTGGTATCAGCTGCTCTGCCCTGGCTTCCTGTATCATCAGAATAGATTTTAAAGGTCCTCCTTTTTTTTGTTGTAAGAAATCACTTGACTGGCAGGGATCAAGAAACATTGCTATCTCCCTCGTTAACTTTATCATCGAGAACACTTCAATCTTACATTGCTCGTTTATCAAAGGTGGAAGTCACAAGATATCAGCCTTCATCAATAAAACCCATCAGCTATGAAAACAATAACATGGAAACCGTTTAACATTAGTAATGACTGGCTTATTTGACCTCATTTGAGCCTTTACGGTTTGAAAAAAAAAGAAAAGATTTCT
The DNA here is from genome assembly GCF_963930695.1 of Labrus bergylta. Lineage (NCBI taxonomy): Eukaryota > Metazoa > Chordata > Actinopteri > Labriformes > Labridae > Labrus > Labrus bergylta. The sequence goes on along the minus strand of NC_089216.1, from coordinate 6,995,266 downwards.
GATAAGTTTCAACAGGAAACATCTCTTTAGTCAGCTGGAAAAAAAATCCAAGATGACAGATCACCAACTAGGAAGCATCTGTTTTTGCTTCCTAGTTGGTGACTGCTGTCAAACGAATGTGGTGAAGTAAAAAAGCAGAAGTATTGCATGTAATGTGGTATAACGTCAGCCGCACACATGGACCCCTAACTTTAAAAAACATCCTCTGTCGATCCAACCTTACATTTCTTTTCTGTTCTAAGTGACACAATTAGTTGTACATAAAATAAATTAGCTTGAATGAAATGGCAGCAGCAAGTCTAAAGACAGCACACAGTGCCAGGGATTAAAAGTCTCCTTACATATCGCACTGATTACTCTGTATCTTTTTTTTTTTTTTTTTTCAGAGAAACCCTCCGTGTGGCCTCCGCCCTCCTCGCAGCTGCTGGACACCTGCTTATCACCTCTGCCTCCATGATCCGCCGTATCATCGAGGGGGCCGAGCTTTGGCAGCCGCAGAGGACCGAGTACACAGCCAGATGGAACTGATGGAGCAGAGAGAGAGATCCATGTAGCTGTAGTATAAACCAGGGGATCTCCACTGGTCGAGCCTCAGGACCCACCACCAACTCCTTCATGAACAATCACGACTCAAATCTCTGTTATTATTCAACCAATTAGATTTATTTAATGAAAAAACGCAAACGCAGACCCCAGACAGTAGTGAACATGTGACAGAACAAGACAACGGAACAAAACAAACATGTTTAAAAAAGGGCTTCACTGACTTTTTCACACAATTTTCTTCTCCTGGCTCACACTCGCGACCCACTTTTGGGTCCCGAACCACCAGTTGATAACCACCGAACATAGTAGTGTTCCTGTAGTGTACCCTTCTTGCAATTAAGGCGTGAGTGTCAGACATAGTTAGCAATGCTGCTGGATAACAGGAGAACGACTGTCGTAGCTTACATTGCACTTTTTGTGCTGACGTGCAACATATTCTATAAAACATACACAAGAATTGAACTATATTTTTGTTAATTTTGTGTGGATTATGCAGGTAAAACGTCTCTACAGTTGATAATAAACTCCTGATATAATGTGTCTGTTTGATCTGGAACACTTCTTTCTCTCATTTCTTTAGTCTTTGAATGTTTTGAATAAGCGTATAACAAAAAGAGTCCGGTTCAAACATGGAAATTGAATATTTTACACGAATGACAATAAAAACAACTTGAAAGAACAAAGGGGACTTTTTCGATGAAGAGTATCAGTAATCAAAATAACCGTGATCAGAACAAAACACTCCACGCGAAGCAGATCACAATAACATGCGTCCAACTTAGAAAACTTCTTTTCAAATATTTTTTGTTGTAAAATAGACTTCTTGAATTCAAAACAAACAAAACGCAGATCATAGGTCTTAAAAATAGTTTTGAAAAACATGATGAAATTGTCGAGATATGAGACTCTTGAATCACGGTGACTCTGTAGGCCCTCGCTCACCTGTTTCCTCACCACAGGTCGCACCCCCGTCAAGCTCAGGCTTCTGTATTATTTTTCAGGGGCTCTCGACTTTCTGCAACCTCTCCAACTTCTTCTGGTACTGCCTGTACTTGACGTTGGCCAGCGTCCGGCAGTGCTGCTCCTCACTCATCCAGCGTGGCCTTCCCTTCTTGATGAGATAGCGCGTGTCACCATACCACTGAACCAACAGATAACGGGGGATGCCAATCAGCAAGGACAAATGCTCGTACTCATTGCTGTCTGGATACTGGCAATGCAGGAAAGCCATCCTCATCATCTCCACCTGAGTCTGCGTCTTTGCAGGGCAGCGGATCTTAGCGGGAAGTGTGACCTTTTCTTCAGCATGTTGATCCATAATTGGATTGTCATTCGCATCAATGAGCATCTTGAGTTTGTCAACATCAGTGACAGTATCACCGGGGTTTGATGACTTTGCATGCTCTTCTTCCTCCAGCTTAGCCGACATTGTTGTTTTTCCAGTAGTGTCATGAGCATTTAGGGTGGAAGAGGGTTTAGGGTCAACTCTCTTCAGTGGTTCTGATTGGCTGTCAGCGAGGGAAGGCTCGTCAAAGCTGTTGAATGGCCAACATCTCGTCCCCTCATATCTATTCCCTTGCTTTATTTGTGTCTCTCCCATCTTGGCCGTCACTTTCCTCCTTTTCCGCTTTCTCCGAGTACCCTTTTCGTCTTCCTTGACTTTTCCATCCTTCTCTTTCTTCATTTGTTGCTCCAGCTTCATGTTTTTCTCCATTTGTTCATAAGCCCTCACATTCTCTCCCACCATCCCTCCCTCGATTGAACTTTGTTCCTTACTCAACTTTCTCCTCACCTTGTTTCCACCAGACTTTTTATCGTCCACTTTTCGTGTTTTTTTCTCTCCACCGTCAGTTTTTTCCTCTTTTTTCTTCCCCTGATTTGACTTGAACTGGTTCCGAACCATCCGGATGTCTCTATAGTCCCAGCTGATGCCAAAGCGGAGCCTCTGGACCATGAACCACACCTTCACATGGTCAGGGTGCAGGGAGCATCGCCCAGCTAGTGCAGCTGTCTGTTTCTGTGTGAGGTATGGAAATTTATCAAACGCCTTACCCAGCTCTGCAGCAGCTTCCAGATTTTGTTCCATCTGGTTTGAGTGAACCCATATAAGCCTCTGACTATCAGAGACCACAGGCAGACAAATGGCTATGCTCTGGTTCATAGTGAAGCTCATTGGGATACTGTTGATTTCAGACAGAGTCTCTGCAGGAGCATCAGGTGTGTTTTGTCTGACAATGGGGGGTCCTCCATCGGCTGTCTGCGTATTCCTCATTATCTGTGATGATAAAAAAAGACACAAAACTGATTGGCTGAGAGGACATACTACTTTTGTCTAACACAGAATTTTTCTGCAGTTTATATGAAGGTAGATATCCCGATTGTCTATATGCCTGTATGATAATTCCTGATTCAGTTTGGTTGCTTTATCTATAACCTGTCACCACTTAATCGTCTAACTTACTTAAATGCGTGAGAACAAAAAAGATTTGTGTCCACATCAGCCCCACTTCACATGATGGGAATTAAATGCGAAATAAATACCTGCTTAAATCTGTAAGGATTAAAGAGCAGATCACTAAGCTGCAGTACTAAAACTACTGATGTCCTCCATAAAGTATTAGTAAAGGTAGCGACTTTAATTAGTTTAGTTTATTTGCACATTTTTCGAAAGACGAATCAAACAGAAAATAAAAAAATAAAATAAAATAAAATAAAATAAAACACATGTGCAGGTGAGGTAGAAACCCATGAGGGCTTATCTCAAAACCTCACCTTAAGAGATTAAACAAAGTTAAAATAAAATACAGTGGAAAAAAATAACAAAGTAAGAATATTTACTATCACAAATAAAATTTACCCCAATTGAAAATGACATACAAACATTGAAAACATAAAAATAGAGCAAAACAGATTCAGATACTTAAAAGTTGAAAGTATTCTTTATGTAGACCAGGGATGGGCAACTTTGGTCACAGAAAGGGCCACATTCATGTAATTCTCACTGCCAGAGGGCCAAATTAAACGATTACAGTCTCAATTTAACTCCACATATACCAGTGATCAAATATTATTATGAACATATATCTGGTTTTCATGATTTCATGGCAGATTTCATCATGTTTTCTTCATGTTTCCAATTAATTGAAGTGTAAAGAATTGACCTGAGGGGCCACGTTGAGGGTTGATGGGGGCCGCATGTGGCCCCCGGGCCGCCAGTTGCCCCACCCCTGATGTAGACAGTGTTGGGCGCTAAAGTATCTTTATCTGCTTTCTGCATCATTTTTTGATGTAATATTTTGAGCCAACTTAATAAATTTAGAGAGGAAGGTGGCAAATGACAGCAATTGACTTATTTATATTAACTTTAAAATGCATGAACTGCCTCAATAACGATTCAAACATCAAGAGGAATAAACGTAAACCAGGTTTTAATAAGTATAATTTCGGGGAAAACTCGTGTTGTCTCGCTTGCTACCTTTAGCTAATTTAGGATAGTCGTTTTGGTCACTATTGTTACTAGGGTTATATATGGTATATTTTATTTATTATATTATATTATGTCTTTATATTTTATGGTATAAAGTACCCTAACCCTTACCTTGTGCACAGTAATGTTACTGTAGTATTGATTACTGTCGCCGATCGATGGAGCTGAACACATCCGTCTGTGCAGTTGAGTTAGTACCACGAGTGATGACGTCAGCTGGTAAGTTTAGTTTTGGCGGTCGAACTTTTTGAGTATCCGATTTTTTTTTTTTTTTTAGTAGCGACCTGTTACTGCAAATAAAGCTGGTTTAAAACTGCAAATATTCACCCTGGCAGCGCCAAGAAGACAATGAAAACAACTCCATTAATGAATGCAGTTGGAAGTCTTCCTACCTTTGAGGCCTGAAGTCTTTTAAGTACAGTATGACTGGAGTATGAGGGACAAAAAATGACTAAAGTATAAATAAATAAATAAATGTTGGGAGAAATGCATACAATAATGTATAAATAAATAAATAATTAAATAAATGCATCAATAAATAAATATATAAATGCTGGCAACAATACATCAATGAATAAATAATAAATGCACTTTGTTAATGAAAAAGGCTATTTATATATTTTTACATGTATTTATTCATTTATTAGCGTATTTCTACAGTTATATATGTATCAATGCATACATTTCCACATTAATTGAGTTATTAATTTATTTCCGTATTTTTACATTTACATGTCTATTTATTTCTGTGTCCAGGTCGTAAGAGGAAAAGTATTTATGTAAATTTGCTTCTGTCTGTTTTTCAAAATTGACCAATCCTACTTCAGTAATGTTAGGACGGCCCACTTAATTTACATATTTACTTTTCCTTGTACAACATGGACACAGACCTACATAAATAAATATCTGAATATATTTATTTATATATTATTTTTTGCATTTATTTATATATATATATATTTATTTATATATTTATTGATGCATTTATTTAATTAATTATTTATACATTATTGTATGCATTTCTCCCAACATTTATTTATTTATACTTTAGTCATGTTTTGTCCCTCATACTGGAGTTCCCCCCCCTCCAGTTTATTTTATCCAATCCAGTAAAACCTGCCCAGTAGATAATTAAATAAATAAAAAATGCCTCTTAATAAACCTCAGTTTGTCACTGGCAATTACCTCATATTTAGAAATGTGTAAGTCAAACTTAGTTTTTTACGATTAAATTGGATATTATCTTTGGTAAAACATCTCAGATTCCATTTTTATAGTTCTGTTTGTACAACTGATCTAAAACGGTTAGGCTATAATGTTTCATGAAGATTGTTAATTGGCTGGTTGTTTTGGCTAAAAACTTCCAAGTAGGCTATAGACTACATGCGTGCGTTTGGTTTGCAGATGTTATCTATAGTAAATTATTAATCTTTTTTGGACTGATAAGCTTGAGTGCAGATTTTTATGAGTAGGTCGTTCAAGTTTTACTCTGTTATAGTGCTATATAAGAATTGGAGAGTGGCCTAGAGTAAAGCTCAAACACACCGGACTCCGTGAGACAGGAAAAAGCAAACAGCTTATTTGACACCATTTCATAATACTTCTTCAGAACTAGTATTTGATTCAAAGAAAATACTTAATTTCAAGATCTTCTTGAGTCTGAAAACATGTCTAGGAATCTAGGTAACGAACAGCGGCAAGTGATCTTCTGTGACATGTGTGCGGAAGATAATAAGAAACCAGCCCGGAAGACCTGCATGAAATGTGAGATCTCCATGTGTGTCCAGCATCTCCAGGCTCATCTGACCACTCCTGTGTTACTGCAGACTCATCCTCTGACGGAGCCTATAGCCTCAGGAAATGGAGGTTTAGTTGTAACCACTAAATGCCCCCAACATGGCAAACTCCTAGAGTACTACTGCTTGGACGACTTGACCTGTGTGTGTGTTTCCTGTGCAATTGAGGACCAGCACAGCAAACACAATATGAAGACCTTCTCCACAGCCCACAAAGAGCTTCTGGAAAAGGTCAAAGCTGAGCAGCAGGCCTTACACGTAAAAACTCATGATGAAAGTATTATTCTTGAAAAGTGGGAGAAGAAGGAAAGAGAAAAACTGGGCCACTCCAGTGTTCGACTCATTGAGGCTGGGACTAACCTGCGTGACCTTGCCTTGACCAGTGTCCAGAGTTCGGTCTCTGCTCGTATGGTTTCCATCAAAACCAGCAAGAGCAGCTTACAAGCTGCAAGGAACGAGAATGACGCCTTCAGATTCCTGCAGATGTATTCTCAGGTGCATCAGGATTTAAAGAAGGCCAAAGTGGTGAATTTGAAAAAGGGGTTGGAGCCTGGCAGTGATCGTGACAAACTGGTTCAAGAGATAAGACAGAGAGGTGACGAAATGATAGAACAGACGAGCCACTTCTGGGGATCCCTGCTGACTCATGTTGACCCAGAGAACCAGCAGGAGCTCAGTGCAATTAGTTCAGACCTGTTCTTTGACCCTCTGACTTGTGGTCCTGGGATATCACTCTCCAAAGACAAAAGGAAGGTCTTCTACAATGATTGGCAAGGAAAACCTACTCCCTTCACATTTCTAATTCAGGGTACACAGTCTTCCAGAGATTGTAACATTCACAGATGGGTAATCAGCCTCTCCAACGACTGTGACTGGACCATTGGCTTATGTGACCAAAACTATGCAAAGCAGTTAAACCAAAGAGATGGAGAGGTCTATGGACTGCGCTGGAAAGGTAACCAGCTCAGCTCTCTCATAACACATTCTGGGACTTACACTTCAGATACAATGTCAATTTACACTACACGAAATGCAAGGCGTAACACTTACTCTCAAGTGCTGTACCCTTCAGGTGAAGACGAGACAAAACAAATGGCCCAATATACAAAAGTGGAAGTGGTATGGAGCTATCCTAACTTATCTTTCTTCAATGTGATCGGCCAGCAACAGAAAAGACAAATAGTCAATATAACAGTCAGTTCCAATGGGCACCTGACTTCTTTTGTTTGCTTTGAAATGGAAAATTCAAAAAATTGCTCAGTCAAGTCAAGTGCAAGTGGGTCTGGGGTTTCCTCAACATATCAACAACTATGGCGGAAGCAGTGGAAATGCTCATGTGGGAGGGTTTATCCTTGGAAGATTGATCCCTATATTCACAGACACTACTCGCACCAAATGTCGCCCCGAAATAACTGTGATTGTGGAAAAAATATTGGTCTCTCAGACAACACTGAGGTGCTTTGTGAACTTCTGTAATGGACAGCCATGTTTTTGTCGTTTGCCAACATTTACACGTTTCCATTTTGCTGATTACAATTATATCAATGCTCATCGAACACGCCTAGAGTAGTAATATTTGTTGTTTCATTTGGTGAACGTAAATATCAGTAATTTGTGCTTCTAGTCAGACTGAAATAAATTCCCCAAAAACAGAAATATCCAAATTGGTGATACGTTTGTATAGCCTACATCAAAGATATGGAGAATATCCAGAAGATTAAACACTTTATCATTCATGGACATTGTTTTGGGATTTCTCCGTATATATTCGGACAAGATTGGACCAGGAAATATTCAAACTACGGATACACATCCGTGCAATAGGCCTACATATAACAGTGTTTCCCCCAGGTTTACAGCTTCTTCTTTTTTTACCTACCACTTTATAACTGGCAGCAAAATGTAATGACGGATGATAATAAATCAAGGCTTAAAGCATTTAATAATTAACTATTTTATGAAGGGAATATCCTTCAACTATTAAATAAAATACTGACATCATGTTCATCTCACTTAAAAACTGAGAAAAAGTTTATTTTAGTTTAGTATTTTGAGGCTGATAAGAGTTTCCATTCAGTTGTGTCCTTAAAGGCTCATTTAGCTGCACATAAGCTCGACTGAGAGGCAAGATAATAAATGTGATGTTTTAAAAGTATATGAGCTTAGGGGGCTTCAGTAGACTGAACCCGAGTGGTCATTCATAGCCATTTCTTGGGTCCACGTCATCCTCAGTAGACTGAACATTTCAGTATAGATACTAACATCTGGGGTTTTGTGCAGTATGGTTCGGATGTTTCCTGTCAGGAAATGAGTTGTATTTTAAAATACAGCCCAGGGAGGGGCTGCAGCCATTTCAATGTGGCACACCCACTGAATGTTTACTTTAGCAGAACCGAAACTGTTAGGCAGAGCTGCCGTGGAAGAGCAGGGGGACTGAGAAACTCGAACAAATTCCCAACTACATAATCTTATCTACCAAACAGTCAAGCAGAGAGATACGAGGAGGATACTGAGGACTTTTTTCCGCACTGAGTCTTATTTAAGAACGATCAATCAGCACTTCCTGCTTTGAAAACATGTCCGACAATCTGCCCAAGGGCCGCCACGTCGTCTACTGCGACATGTGTACAGAGGATAACAAACAACCAGCACGGAAGACCTGCATGAAATGTGAGATCTCCATGTGTGTCCAGCATCTCCAGGCTCATCTGACCACTCCTGTGTTACTGCAGACTCATCCTCTGACGGAGCCTATAGCCTCAGGAAATGGAGGTTTAGTTGGAACCACTAAATGCCCCCAACATGGCAAACTGCTTGAGTACTACTGCTTGGACGACTTGACCTGTGTGTGTGTTTCCTGTGCAATTGAGGACCAGCATCGCCTACACAATATGAAGACCTTCTCCACAGCCCACAAAGAGCTACTGGAAAAGGTCCAAGCTGAGCAGCAGGCCTTACTGGTGAAGGCTGATGGTGCAAATACCAGTCTGGAAAAGTGGGAGAAGAATGAAAGAGAAAAACTGGGTCGCTTCAGTGTTCGTCTCATTGAGGCTGTGACTAACCTGCGTGACCTTGCCTTGACCAGGGTCCAGAGTTCGGTCTCTGCTCGTATGGTGTCCGTCAAAACCAGCAAGAGCAGCTTACAAGCAGCAAAGAGCGAGGAGGACGCCTTCAGATTCCTGCAGATGTATTCTCAGGTAAATCAGGATTTGCAGAATGCAAAGGCTGTGGATTTGAGAAAAGGGTTGGAGCCTGGCAGTGATCGCGACAAACTGGTTCAAGAGATAACACAGAGAGGTGAAAAAATGATGGAGCAGGCGAGCAACTTCTGGGGATCCCTGTTGACTCTTGTTGACCCAGAGACCCAGCAGGAGATCAGTGCAGTTAGGTCAAACCTGTACTTTGACTCAAAGACTTTGGGCCAAGGCATGATGCTGTCCAAAGATGGCAGGAAGGTCTTCTACAGTGGTCAGCTGGAGAAAAAGATATTACTCATCCAGGGTATGTCTTTCGCAGTTAATAATAGCTACAGATGGAGAATAAGCCTCTCCAAAGACTATGACTGGACCATTGGATTATGTGACAAAAAGTGCGCAACATATTTGCAACGTGGAGACATCTTTGGACTGTGCTGGAAAGGTAAAAAGCTGAGCTCCCTCACAACAAAGGATCTTAAGGTTGAAAATACGGTTCCGATGCAGTCTAATCAAGGAGCTACAGGCCGAAGGGTTTCCACTCAGGTAAACAGCCATTGTGGTGAAGATGTGGGTGAACAAATAGTCCGTCCAGAAAAAGTGGAAGTCATATGGAGCTGTCCTAACTCGTTATCCTTTTACAATCTGATCGGCCAATACCAGAGAAGAAAAATAGTCACATTAACCATCGGGTCCACTAACCAGGACCTAACTCCTTTTGTTTGCTTGGAAATGGAGTCCCGATATAGCACAGTTGATTTATTTGAAGATGGATATACACTTGGATTATATGCTCAACAACAGCAGCAGCAGTGGAAATGCTCATGTGGGAGGGTAAACCACAGGAAACAAGATATATACGGTTATGGAGGCGGCTATGGCCAGATGTATTCCCCAAACACCTGTGCTTGTGGAAAAGTTATTGGTGTCTCTGACATCGCTGAGGTGCTTTGCGAACTTTTCTAAAACACGGCACAATCTCTCTGGACCCACATCAACACATTTTCTTTTACACATTGTTGTTCATATATTATTTCTTTCCCAACATGATCAGAATATTGCTTTTCCTTTTTTTTTTTTTTTTTTGAATATAAATGTCATTAATACATGCTAACTTGCAGTTGGTACCTAATTAGCTCCTAACTTTCAGAGGTGGTCTATCAGTCTTTGCCAAACTGTTTGAAATGGACCATTGGTTTATGTGACAGTCTGCAAATAACTTGATGGATGGACATGTCTGTGCTTCTTGGTTTGAGGATATCTAGCTCAGCTTTCTCATGACACAGCATGATCATTGTTGTGATGCATCAATCAGTTCACAAGGTTTTTAGCTTTTTGGTTGCAGCAAATCATCAAGAACAAAATGGAGAAACAACAAAAGATGGGAGTTTACTTAGACCTGCGGCTTCCTCGCAGTCCTCCATCACCAGAACTGGACAGCATTATGAGGAGGAACACTCAAAATGAGTCTCAACCACTTAGACCTGGTTCAACTAGAAAAGGAAATTGGACCAGACTCAAGTTAGAAGGGAGCCAAGAAAGCATTCAAAGATGGACTGTACCAGTTTAACTTTCCTTCAGAGCAACTTCTCATGATTTGTGCATTACAAAGGTTTTGTTATTAATAAGCAGAATTTTCCCCCCCAAAGTAATATGACCCTTTTTCTAATGTTGAATCAACGTACAAGGCTAATTCATGCAAGGCTATAAATCTCTACCATGATTGCTTGTTTCTTGAATTCATATGATGAGCATGAATCTCATTTACTGTGTTAAGCTGCTTTCAAATTAATATAAAGTGTGTTTGCTGTATATGTAAGAATAAGTTAAGTTCGGGTTTTTTGTTGTTGTAAGATATGACCAAACATTTAGTAACATTTTTGAAGGATGTCTTTCTCATTATATCAACTTTTTATTTTTAACTTGTAGAATAGCTTCTGTAGTACTGAATATGATTTGATGTTCTTTCCTTTCCAAGCTGCCAGTTTGAGGTGTTGGTATCCACCTAGTGGTGATAAATGTGTCATTGCCTTCTCATAATAAAGTGATCTTCTAATGCAGGCTGGCAACACGGAATTTGTGTATTTTGTATTATACCTGCACGTTGTAAACACTCTGATACGAAGTAAAACAACAACAATATTCAAATGTGGAATGTTTTTATTGATTGATTAAAACTCAAAATTGAATTCATAAACTGCATTTCAATCACACAATTTGTCTTTTCAAACCAATGTGACAAAAGAAAGAAGACAGAATACTCAAGAGCAGCTTGAGTTACTTCAGACACTTGACCTGTTCAACCAAAGCCTTTACTATTACATTAAAACTTAAGAATAACCTCTTCATTTAACAGTTATTAAGAATCATTAATGTACTAGAGTAAGGGTTAGGGCTTGAGCAGGCGTTCATGTGCAGTTTACAAATCGGAAACTTGTTTTTCCGATGTGTCTGATACCACATGACTGTACGTTTGTGGTTTGTATGATCGTGATTGGCTTTTTTTTGGACAGTTTATATGTCGTTTTCGTGGGTCCTCAGCCAATGAACTCTGAATCTATGGAGAATTTTTTTTTTACCAAGAATGACACAAGCAGTCCAAACTGCTTTAAAGTGTCACAACCATAGACTGTGGTCACAACAAGAAGTTGGAGCACATCGTGCAGCCTACATTTGATGTTACACGAGGCTTACTGTCTGTTTCCAGTAGGTGGCGTCATTACAAACATTAATTATTGGCATGTAAATATCTTTTCACATACAAGCTGCATCTCTGACGTATTCTATTTTGATATATCTCTGTGAACAGACACGATAGGACCTGGAGAAATGCCAAATCCAGATATACACCTGTTCAATATACATATATCCTAAAATTATATATATTTTTTCAGATCTTCTCACATATTAGCTGCATCTTTGACAGATTCTATTCTGAGATACTGATGTAAAACCAGATACCTTACAGATACAATTTTGTATGTTTATTGAATCTTTAATATTCGGAATAATCAAAAAAAAAACAGAAAGATTGAATGTTAAAGAATATAGGTTAACAGTTTTTGCTAGACTGTCATGGACTGATAACTGAATTCTATTGGTTGGTGACTTTTTATTGCAAGTCCTTATGTCATCCACAAAAACACGACTTGCACAACATTGTTAGTAGGTTAAAAATACATTCCCTCTCCCATGGGTGTTGCTCCTATTCATCGGTGAAATGAAACTTAACAACCTTATCAAACAAATCACATGAGAGGGGCTGCAGCCATATCAGTGTGGCACACACACTGAATGTTTACTTTAGCAGAAACAAAACTGTTAGGCAGAGCTGCCATGGAAGAGCAGCGGGACTGAGAAACTCGAACAAATTCCCAACTACATAATCTTATCTACCAAACAGTCAAGCAGGGAGATACGAAGAGGATACTGAGGACTTTTTTTCAGGATTGAATTTTATTTAAGAACAATCAATCAGCACTTCCTGCTTTGAAAACATGTCCGACAATCTGCCCAAGGACCGTCAAGTCGTCTACTGCGACATGTGTACAGAGGATAACAAACAACCAGCACGGAAAACCTGCATGAAATGTGAGATCTCCATGTGTGTCCAGCACCTCCAGGCTCATCTGACCACTCCTGTGTTACTGCAGACTCATCCTCTGACGGAGCCTATAGCCTCAGGAAATGGAGGTTTAGTTGTAACCACTAAATGCCCCCAACATGGCAAACTGCTTGAGTACTACTGCTTGGACGACTTGACCTGTGTGTGTGTTTCCTGTGCAATTGAGGACCAGCACCGCCTACACAATATGAAGACCTTCTCCACAGCCCACAAAGAGCTTCTGGAAAAGGTCCAAGCTGAGCAGCAGGCCTTACTGGTGAAGGCTGATGGTGCAAATACCAGTCTGGAAAAGTGGGAGAAGAATGAAAGAGAAAAACTTGGTCGCTCCAGTGTTCGTCTCATTGAGGCTGTGACTAACCTGCGTGACCTTGCCTTGACCAGGGTCCAGAGTTCGGTCTCTGCTCGTATGGTGTCCATCAAAACCAGCAAGAGCAGCTTACAAGCAGCAAAGAGCGAGGAGGACGCCTTCAGATTCCTGCAGATGTATTCTCAGGTACATCAGGATTTGGAGAATGCAAAGGCTGTGGATTTTAGAAAAGGGTTGGAGCCTGGCAGTGATCGCGACAAACTGGTTGAAGAGATAACACAGAGAGGTGAAAAAATGATGGAGCAGGTGAGCAACTTCTGGGGATCCCTGTTGACTCATGTTGACCCAGAGAACCACCAGGAGATCAATGCAGTTAGGTCAAACCTGTACTTTGACTCAAATACTTTGGGCCAAGACATGACGCTGTCCAAAGACGGCAGGAAGGTCTTCAACAGTGGTCAGCTGGAGAAAAAGATATTACTCATCCAGGGTATGTCTTTCGCAGTTAATAATAGTTACAGATGGAGAATAAGCCTCTCCAAAGACTGTGACTGGACCATTGGATTATGTGACAAAAAGTGTGCAATAAATTTGCAACGTGGAGACATCTTTGGACTGTGCTGGAAAGGTAACAAGCTGAGCTCCCTCACAACAGAGGATCTTGAGGTTGAAAATACGCTTCCAGTGCAGCTTAATAAAAGAGCCAAGCATATGAGGTCTACACAAAATGAGCCCAACAGAGATACAGGCCAAAGGGTTTCCACTCAGGTAATCAGCCATTGTGGTGAAGATGTGAGTGAACAAATAGTCCGTCCAGAAAAAGTGGAAGTCATATGGAGCTGTCCTACCTCGTTATCCTTTTACAATCTGATCGGCCAATACCAGAGAAGAAAAATAGTCACATTAACCATCGGGTCCACTAACCAGGACCTAACTCCTTTTGTTTGCTTGGAAATGGAGTCACAAGGTATCCCAGCTGATTTTGTTGAAGATGTATATACATTTGGATCACATGCTCAACAACAGCAGCAGCAGTGGAAATGCTCATGTGGGAGGGTAAATGTCAGGAATCAAAATATATACGGTTTTAGAGGCAGCGCTCTCAAGAAGTCTTACCCAAAGACCTGTGCTTGTGGAAAAGCTGAGGTGCTTTGCAAACTTTTCTAAAAGACGGCACAATCTCTCTGGACCCACATCAACACATTGTCTTTTAGACATTGTTGTTCATATATTATTTCTTACCCAACATGATCAGAATATTGCTTTTCCTTTGCTTTTTGGTTGAATATAAATGTCTTTAATACATGCTAACTTGCAGTTGGTACCTAATTAGCTCCTAACTTTCAGAGGTGGTCTATCAGTCTTTACCAAACTGTTTGAAATGGACCATTGGTTTATGTGACAGTCTGCAAATAACTTGATGGATGGACATGTCTGTGCTTCTTGGTTTGAGGATATCTAGCTCAGCTTTCTCATGACACAGTAGGATCATTGTTGTGATGCATCAATCCGTTCACAAGGTTTTTAGCTTTTTGGTTGCAGCAAATCATCAAGAACAAAATGGAGAAACAACAAAAGATGGGAGTTTACTTAGACCTGTGGCTTCCTCGCAGTCCTCCATCGCCAGAACTGGACAGCATTATGAGGAGGAACACTCAAAATGAGTCTCAACCACTTAGACCTGGTTCAACTAGAAAAGGAAATTGGACCAGACTCAAGTTAGAAGGGAGCCAAGAAAGCATTCAAAGATGGACTGTACCAGTTTAACTTTCCTTTGGAGCAACTACTCATGATTTGTGCATTACAAAGGTTTTGTTATTAATAAGCAGAATTTTCCCCCCCAAAGTAATATGACCCTTTTTCTAATGTTGAATCAACGTACAAGGCTAATTCATGCAAGGCTATAAATCTCTACCATGATTGCTTGTTTCTTGAATTCATATGATGAGCATGAATCTCATTTACTGTGTTAAGCTGCTTTCAAATTAATATAAAGTGTGTTTGCTGTATATGTAAAAATAAGTCAAGTTTAGGTTTTTTGTTGTTGTAAGATATGACCAAACATTTAGTAACATTTTTGAAGGATGTCTTTCTCATTATATCAACTTTTTATTTTTAACTTGTAGAATAGCTTCTGTAGTACTGAATATGATTTGATGTTCTTTCCTTTCCAAGCTGCCAGTTTGAGGTGTTGGTCTCCACCTAGTGGTGATAAATGTGTCATTGCCTTCTCATAATAAAGTGATATAATAATGCAGACTGGCAACAAGGAATTTGTGATTTTTGTATTATACCTGCACGTTGTAAACACTCTGATACGAAGTAAAACAACAACAATAGTCAAATGTGGAATGTTTTTATTGATTGATTAAAACTCAAAATTGAATTCATAAACTGCATTTCAATCACACAATTTGTCTTTTCAAACCAATGTGACAAAAGAAAGAAGACAGAATACTCAAGAGCAGCTTGAGTTACTTCAGACACTTGACCTGTTCAACCAAAGCCTTTACTATTACATTAAAACTTAAGAATAACCTCTTCATTTAACAGTTATTAAGAATCATTAATGTACTAGAGTAAGGGTTATGGCTTGAGCAGGCGTTCATGTGCAGTTTACAAATCGGAAACTTGTTTTTCCGATGTGTCTGATACCACATGACTGTACGTTTGTGGTTTGTATGATCGTGATTGGCTTTTTTTTGGACAGTTTATATGTCGTTTTCGTGGGTCCTCAGCCAATGAACTCTGAATCTATGGAGAATTTTTTTTTTACCAAGAATGACACAAGCAGTCCAAACTGCTTTAAAGTGTCACAACCATAGACTGTGGTCACAACAAGAAGTTGGAGCACATCGTGCAGCCTACATTTGATGTTACACGAGGCTTACTGTCTGTTTCCAGTAGGTGGCGTCATTACAAACATTAATTATTGGCATGTAAATATCTTTTCACATACAAGCTGCATCTCTGACGTATTCTATTTTGATATATCTCTGTGAACAGACACGATAGGACCTGGAGAAATGCCAAATCCAGATATACACCTGTTCAATATACATATATCCTAAAATTATTTATATTTTTTCAGATCTTCTCACATATTAGTTGCATCTTTGACAGATTCTATTCTGAGATACTGATGTAAAACCAGATACCTTACAGATACAATTTTGTATGTTTATTGAATCTTTAATATCCGGAATAATCAAAAAAAACAGAAAGATTGAAATGTTAAAGAATATAGGTTAACAGTTTTTCCTAGACTGTCATGGACTGATAACTGAATTCTATTGGTTGGTGACTTTTTATTGCAAGTCCTTATGTCATCCACAAAAACACGACTTGCACAACATTGTTAGTAGGTTAAAAATACATTCCCTCTCCCATGGGTGTTGCTCCTATTCATCGGTGAAATGAAACTTAACAACCTTATAAAACAAATCACATGGGAGCGGCTGCAGCCATTTCAGTGTGGCACACACACTGAATGTTTACTTTAGCAGAAACGAAACTGTTAGGCAGAGCTGCCATGGAAGAGCAGGGGGACTGAGAAACTCGAACAAATTCCCAACTACATAATCTTATCTACCAAACAGTCAAGCAGAGAGATACGAGGAGGATACTGAGGACTTTTTTCAGGATTGAATTTTATTTAAGAACACTTAATCAGCACTTCCTGCTTTGAAAACATGTCCGACAATCTGCCCAAGGACCGTCAAGTCGTCTACTGTGACATGTGTACAGAGGATAACAAACAACCAGCACGGAAGACCTGCATGAAATGTGAGATCTCCATGTGTGTCCAGCACCTCCAGGCTCATCTGACCACTCCTGTGTTACTGCAGACTCATCCTCTGACGGAGCCTATAGCCTCAGGAAATGGAGGTTTAGTTGTAACCACTAAATGCCCCCAACATGGCAAACTGCTTGAGTACTACTGCTTGGACGACTTGACCTGTGTGTGTGTTTCCTGTGCAATTGAGGACCAGCACCGCCTACACAATATGAAGACCTTCTCCACAGCCCACAAAGAGCTTCTGGAAAAGGTCCAAGCTGAGCAGCAGGCCTTACTGGTGAAGGCTGATGGTGCAAATACCAGTCTGGAAAAGTGGGAGAAGAATGAAAGAGAAAAACTTGGTCGCTCCAGTGTTCGTCTCATTGAGGCTGTGACTAACCTGCGTGACCTTGTCTTGACCAGGGTCCAGAGTTCGGTCTCTGCTCGTATGGTGTCCGTCAAAACCAGCAAGAGCAGCTTACAAGCAGCAAAGAGCGAGGAGGACGCCTTCAGATTCCTGCAGATGTATTCTCAGGTGCATCAGGATTTGGAGAATGCAAAGGCTGTGGATTTGAGAAAAGGGTTGGAGCCTGGCAGTGATCGCGACAAACTGGTTGAAGAGATAACACAGAGAGGTGAAAAAATGATAGAGCAGGCGAACAACTTCTGGGGATCCCTGTTGACTCTTGTTGACCCAGAGACCCAGCAGGAGATCAGTGCAGTTAGGTCAAACCTGTACTTTGACTCAAATACTTTGGGCCAAGGCATGATGCTGTCCAAAGACCGCAGGAAGGTCTTCAACAGTGGTCAGCTGGAGAAAAAGATATTACTCATCCAGGGTATGTCTTCCACAGTTAATAGCTACAGATGGAGAATAAGCCTCTCCAAAGACTATGACTGGACCATTGGATTATGTGACAAAACTTATGCAATAAATTTGCAACGTGGAGACATCTTTGGACTGTGCTGGAAAGGTAACAAGCTGAGCTCCCTCACAACAGAGGATCTTGAGGTTGAAAATACAGTTCTGATGCAGTCTAATCAAGGAGCTACACGCCAAAGGGTTTCCACTCAGGTAAACAGCCATTGTGGTGAAGATGTGGGTGAACAAATAGTCCGTCCAGAAAAAGTGGAAGTCATATGGAGCTGTCCTAACTCGTTATCCTTTTACAATCTGATCGGCCAATACCAGAGAAGAAAAATAGTCACATTAACCATCGGGTCCACTAACCAGGACCTAACTCCTTTTGTTTGCTTGGAAATGGAGTCACAAGGTATCCCAGCTGATTTTGTTGAAGATGTATATACATTTGGATCACATGCTCAACAACAGCAGCAGCAGTGGAAATGCTCATGTGGGAGGGTAAATGTCAGGAATCAAAATATATACGGTTTTAGAGGCAGCGCTCTCAAGAAGTCTTACCCAAAGACCTGTGCTTGTGGAAAAGTTATTGGTGTCTCTGACATCGCTGAGGTGCTTTGCAAACTTTTCTAAAAGACGGCACAATCTCTCTGGACCCACATCAACACATTGTCTTTTAGACATTGTTGTTCATATATTATTTCTTACCCAACATGATCAGAATATTGCTTTTCCTTTGCTTTTTGGTTGAATATAAATGTCATTAATACATGCTAACTTGCAGTTGGTACCTAATTAGCTCCTAACTTTCAGAGGTGGTCTATCAGTCTTTGCCAAACTGTTTGAAATGGACCATTGGTTTATGTGACAGTCTGCAAATAACTTGATGGATGGACATGTCTGTGCTCCTTGGTTTGAGGATATCTAGCTCAGCTTTCTCATGACACAGTAGGATCATTGTTGTGATGCATCAATCCGTTCACAAGGTTTTTAGCTTTTTGGTTGCAGCAAATCATCAAGAACAAAATGGAGAAACAACAGAAGATGGGAGTTTACTTAGACCTGCGGCTTCCTCGCAGTCCTCCATCGCCAGAACTGGACAGCATTATGAGGAGGAACACTCAAAATGAGTCTCAACCACTTAGACCTGGTTCAACTAGAAAAGGAAATTGGACCAGACTCAAGTTAGAAGGGAGCCAAGAAAGCATTCAAAGATGGACTGTACCAGTTTAACTTTCCTTTGGAGCAACTACTCGTGCATTTCAAAGGTTTTGTTATTAATAAGCAGAATTTTTCCCCCCAAAGTAATATGACCCTTTTTCTAATGTTGAATCAACGTACAAGGCTAATTCATGCAAGGCTATAAATCTCTACAATGATTGCTTGTTTCTTGAATTCATATGATGAGCATGAATCTCATTTACTGTGTTAAGCTGCTTTCAAATTAATATGAAGTGTGTTTGCTGTATATGTAAGAATAAGTCAAGTTCGGGTTTTTTGTTGTTGTAAGATATGACCAAACATTTAGTAACATTTTTGAAGGATGTCTTTCTCATTATATCAACTTTTTATTTTTAACTTGAAGAATTGCTTCTGTAGTACTGAATATGATTTGATGTTCTTTCCTTTCCAAGCTGCCAGTTTGAGGTGTTGGGTCTCCACCTAGTGGTGATAAATGTGTCATTGCCTTCTCATAATAAAGTGATCTAATAATGCAGACTGGCAAGAAGGAATTTGTGATTTTTGTATTATACCTGCACGTTGTAAACACTCTGATACGAAGTAAAACAACAACAATATTCAGATGTGGAATGTTTTTATTGATTGATTAAAACTCAAAATTGAATTCATGAACTTCATTTCAATCACACAATTTGTCTTTTCAAACCAATGTGACAAAAGAAAGAAGACAGAATACTCAAGAGCAGCTTGAGTTACTTCAGACACTTGACCTGTTCAACCAAAGCCTTTACTATTACATTAAAACTTAAGAATAACCTCTTCATTTAACAGCTATTAAGAATCATTAATGTACTAGAGTAAGGGTTAGGGCTTGAGCAGGCGTTCATGTGCAGTTTACAAATCGGAAACTTGTTTTTCCGATGTGTCTGATGCCACACGACTGTACGTTTGTGGTTTGTATGATCGTGATTGGCTTTTTTTTGGACAGTTTATATGTCGTTTTCGTGGGTCCTCAGCCAATGAACTCTGAATCTATGGAGATTTTTTTTTTTACCAAGAATGACACAAGCAGTCCAAACTGCTTTAAAGTGTCACAACAAGAAGTTGGAGCACATCGTACAGCCTACATTTGATGTTACACGAGGCTTACTGTCTGTTTCCAGTAGGTGGCGTCATTACAAACATTAATTATTGGCATGTAAATATCTTTTCACATACAAGCTGCATCTCTGACGTATTCTATTTTGATATATCTCTGTGAACAGACACGATAGGACCTGGAGAAATGCCAAATCCAGATATACACCTGTTCAATATACATATATCCTAAAATTATATATATTTTTTCAGATCTTCTCACATATTAGCTGCATCTTTGACAGATTCTATTCTGAGATACTGATGTAAAACCAGATACCTTACAGATACAATTTTGTATGTTTATTGAATCTTTAATATCCGGAATAATCAAAAAAAAAAAACAGAAAGATTGAAATGTTAAAGAATATAGGTTAACAGTTTTTGCGAGACTGTCATGGACTCATAACTGAATTCTATTGGTTGGTGACTTTTTATTGCAAGTCCTTATGTCATCCACAAAAACACGACTTGCACAACATTGTTAGTAGGTTAAAAATACATTCCCTCTCCCATGGGTGTTGCTCCTATTCATCTGTGAAACGAGACCTAACAACCTTATCAAACAAATCACATGAGAGGGGCTGCAGCCATATCAGTGTGGCACACACACTGAATGTTTACTTTAGCAGAAACGAAACTGTTAGGCAGAGCTGCCGTGGAAGAGCAGCGGGACTGAGAAACTCGAACAAATTCCCAATAACATAATCTTATCTACCAAACAGTCAAGCAGAGAGATACGAGGAGGATACTGAGGACTTTTTTTCAGGATTGAATTTTATTTAAGAACACTTAATCAGCACTTCCTGCTTTGAAAACATGTCCGACAATCTGCCCAAGGACCGTCAAGTCGTCTACTGTGACATGTGTACAGAGGATAACAAACAACCAGCACAGAAGACCTGCATGAAATGTGACATCTCCATGTGTGTCCAGCACCTCCAGGCTCATCTGACCACTCCTGTGTTACTGCAGACTCATCCTCTGACGGAGCCTATAGCCTCAGGAAATGGAGGTTTAGTTGGAACCACTAAATGCCCCCAACATGGCAAACTGCTTGAGTACTACTGCTTGGACGACTTCACCTGTGTGTGTGTTTCCTGTGCAATTGAGGACCAGCATCGCCTACACAATATGAAGACCTTCTCCACAGCCCACAAAGAGCTTCTGGAAAAGGTCCAAGCTGAGCAGCAGGCCTTACTGGCGAAGGCTGATGGTGCAAATACCAGTCTGGAAAAGTGGGAGAAGAATGAAAGAGAAAAACTTGGTCGCTTCAGTGTTCATCTCATCGAGGCTGTGACTAACCTGCGTGACCTTGCCTTGACCAGGGTCCAGAGTTCGGTCTCTGCTCGTATGGTGTCCGTCAAAACCAGCAAGAGCAGCTTACAAGCAGCAAAGAGCGAGGAGGACGCCTTCAGATTCCTGCAGATGTATTCTCAGGTACATCAGGATTTGGAGAATGCAAAGGCTGTGGATTTGAGAAAAGGGTTGGAGCCTGGCAGTGATCGCGACAAACTGGTTCAAGAGATAACACAGAGAGGTGAAAAAATGATGGAGCAGGCGAGCAACTTCTGGGGATCCCTGTTGACTCTTGTTGACCCAGAGACCCAGCAGGAGATCAGTGCAGTTAGGTCAAACCTGTACTTTGACTCAAAGACTTTGGGCCCAGGCATGATGCTGTCCAAAGACCGCAGGAAGGTCTTCAACAGTGGTCAGCTGGAGAAAAAGATATTACTCATCCAGGGTATGTCTTCCACAGTTAATAATAGCTACAGATGGAGAATAAGCCTCTCCAAAGACTGTGAATGGACCATTGGATTATGTGACAAAAAGTGCGCAATATATTTGCAACGTGGAGACATCTTTGGACTGTGCTGGAAAGGTAAAAAGCTGAGCTCCCTCACAACAAAGGATCTTAAGGTTGAAAATACGGTTCCGATGCAGTCTAATCAAGGAGCTACAGGCCGAAGGGTTTCCACTCAGGTAAACAGCCATTGTGGTGAAGATGTGGGCGAACAAATAGTCCGTCCAGAAAAAGTGGAAGTCATATGGAGCTGTCCTAACTCATTATCCTTTTACAATCTGATCGGCCAATACCAGAGAAGAAAAATAGTCACATTAACCATCGGGTCCACTAACCAGGACCTAACTCCTTTTGTTTGCTTGGAAATGGAGTCCCAATATAGCACAGTTGATTTTTTTGAAGATGGATATGCACTTGGATCACATGCTCAACAACAGCAGCAGCAGTGGAAATGCTCATGTGGGAGGGTAAACGTCAGGAATCAAAATCCATACTTTTATGGAGGCGGCTATGGCCAGATGTCTTCCCCAAACACCTGTGCTTGTGGAAAAGCTGAGGTGCTTTGTGAACTTTTCTAAAACACGGCACAATCTCTCTGGACCCACATCAACACATTTTCTTTTACACATTGTTGTTCATATATTATTTATTTCCCAACATGATCAGAATATTGCTTTTCCTTTGCTTTTTGGTTGAATATAAATGTCGTTAACACATGCTAACTTGCAGTTGGTACCTAATTAGCTCCTAACTTTCAGAGGTGGTCTATCAGTCTTTGCCAAACTGTTTGAAATGGACCATTGGTTTATGTGACAGTCTGCAAATAACTTGATGGATGGACATGTCTGTGCTTCTTGGTTTGAGGATATCTAGCTCAGCTTTCTCATGACACAGTAGGATCATTGTTGTGATGCATCAATCAGTTCACAAGGTTTTTAGCTTTTTGGTTGCAGCAAATCATCAAGAACAAAATGGAGAAACAACAAAAGATGGGAGTTTACTTAGACCTGCGGCTTCCTCGCAGTCCTCCATCGCCAGAACTGGACAGCATTATGAGGAGGAACACTCAAAATGAGTCTCTACCACTTAGACCTGGTTCAACTAGAAAAGGAAATTGGACCAGACTCAAGTTAGAAGGGAGCCAAGAAAGCATTCAACGATGGACTGTACCAGTTTAACTTTTCTTTGGAGCAACTACTCGTGATTTGTGCATTTCAAAGGTTTTGTTATTAATAAGCAGAATTTTTCCCCCCAAAGTAATATGACCCTTTTTCTAAAGTTGAATCAACGTACAAGGCTAATTCATGCAAGGCTATAAATCTCTACAATGATTGCTTGTTTCTTGAATTCATATGATGAGCATGAATCTCATTTACTGTGTTAAGCTGCTTTCAAATTAATATAAAGTGTGTTTGCTGTATATGTAAGAATAAGTCAAGTTTGGGTTTTTTGTTGTTGTAAGATATGACCAAACATTTAGTAACATTTTTGAAGGATGTCTTTCTCATTATATCAACTTTTTATTTTTAACTTGAAGAATAGCTTCTGTAGTACTGAATATGATTTGATGTTCTTTCCTTTCCAAGCTGCCAGTTTGAGGTGTTGGTCTCCACCTAGTGGTGATAAATGTGTCATTGCCTTCTCATAATAAAGTGATCTAATAATGCAGACTGGCAACAAGGAATTTGTGATTTTTGTATTATACCTGCACGTTGTAAACACTCTGATACGAAGTAAAACAACAATATTCAGATGTGGAATGTTTTTATTGATTGATTAAAACTCAAAATTGAATTCATAAACTGCATTTCAATCACACAATTTGTCTTTTCAAACCAATGTGACAAAAGAAAGAAGACAGAATACTCAAGAGCAGCTTGAGTTACTTCAGACACTTGACCTGTTCAACCAAAGCCTTTACTATTACATTAAAACTTAAGAATAACCTCTTCATTTAACAGCTATTAAAAATCATAAATGTACTGGATGTGCACGTTACTAAAATACACCCAACAACCTTTTTATTATTGACCAAGAGCAGCAAGAACCAAAGAATAGAGACGCTGCCTGTATTATTAAATATTGTAACACATTGCTATGATGTCAGTATTTCCTCACTGTGTACTGGAAGGTACTAGTAATCTAAATCAGCATATACTGGTCCGTGTGTAACTTTTTCTTAATATTAAATTCACCCTCTTGTGAAAGCAAAGTAACAGTAAGAGTTTCTGGAAATGTTTGACACTAGTTACCAAACATTGATGAAAAATAAAATAAAATAATAAATGATTAAAGTGCAAAACGTACTGAGCAATGGAATGATAACATCTCTAAAAATTATATCTATGACCCTAACTAGCTACAGCTGCACATATTGTCAGGCTTGTTCATAATTTAAGACTCTATAGTTTTATATGGGGGTAAGGAAGGCTAACGATGCACAGAAACATAAGTAGACACTGTTTTAGAGGCCGCTGCAGATTTGCATACATGTAAAAAGACTGACTGAAGGCCTTGCATTGGGATAGTGACAGAGCAGAGACTCATGCAGGGTCACCAGCTCATGCCTTAATGTCCGGAGACACACTGAAACACTCTGTGGCTTGTATGAAAAAAGTTACATTTCACATGTTAAGTAATTCAGATTTTGTGCAGAAAACTCTCAACTTAAAAATCATTCTAATAAAATTGCATTGAAAACTTTAAATCTATAAACCTCCACCATGAAGGGAAAAAAAAGGAAGAAATTGAAGTATAAATGAAGACGTCTGGTCACTGTTGCAGATTCATCCTTCCATCTGAAGCCGGATTAAGCCCGAAGGATTCAGCTGTCATTGCCGAAGACAGTGTTGAGCTGTTGTGTGACCCTGATGAAAGTGGTCCTGCGGCTCAGTTCCTTTAGCTTTCCCGCCCCTACATAGGTGCAGGTAGAGCGGACCCCACCCAGGATGTCTCGTATTGTCACATCCACCGGACCTTTGTAAGGCACTTCCACTGTCTTCCCCTCCGATGCTCTGGAAGTGAAAAACATAGAGAACAAGAGGATTTAAGGATTATTACTGACTTCAAAACACAAACATTACAGGAAGACTATTCAAAAATAAAATAATAAAATAAAAGGGTCTTACCTGTACTCAGCCACGCCCCCTGCATGTTTCTTCATCGCTGTGTCGGAGCTCATACCGTAGAACAGCTTGTACTTCTTGCCGCTCTTCTCGATAACTTCACCCCCGCATTCTGAATGGCCCGCGAGCATACCGCCCAGCATCACAAAGTCCGCTCCAGCGCCTGAGTCCCACAGAGAAGAATAAAGAAGATGAGCAGTTTCCTTTTTTTTATGACAGGGCGATTTTCTTTTTTTTTTTTTTTTTTTACTGTGTTTGGAATTTTGAAATTGAACACTTACCAAAAGCCTTTGAGACATCTCCTGGGCAAGTACACCCCCCATCCTGTGTGGAAGAGAAGACACAAATCAGAACAATTACACTGATCCCACAGGGTGATGGTGGTGCAGTATGGAGGCCATGGTCCTCCCAGGTTCTAATCCAGCCTGTGGCTCC
This sequence comes from Labrus bergylta, assembly GCF_963930695.1. Classification (NCBI taxonomy): domain Eukaryota; kingdom Metazoa; phylum Chordata; class Actinopteri; order Labriformes; family Labridae; genus Labrus; species Labrus bergylta. Next base: position 6,969,988 of record NC_089216.1, on the reverse strand, counting down.
TTTCCCGCATGTCATTCCCAACTCTCTCTCTCTCTCCCTGATTTGCAACTCTATCCACTGTCTTATCTCTCCATTTAAGGCGAAAAAAGCCTAAAAATAAATCTTGAAAAAAAAAAAGGACACTTAGAAAGAGAAAACAGGAAGGAATTAAATTATGACCTTCAATATGGGCATTGTTATTGTTAATCGCTGCGTCTTTAAAGCAAAGAGTCACTCACAGAGATGATGTGGCCACCCAAGCCATGGGCTGCGTCTGCACACTCGATCACAGCGCTGAGCTGGGGGTATCCCACACCTGTCTTCTTGCGGGTGGTACACACAGAGCCTGTTGAGGAAGACACAGATAGACTTTTCAAGATTTGTAGTCTGCAGTCCTTATTTTGAAAACAGGAAGCGGCATTTCTTTGATGTATATGTGCAAAGTGATTACTGCTTGAAAGTATCCATCCACAGAAACAGAGACACGGTTTATGATCTGAACATCCTGACAGAGTGTTAAGATAAAAACTGGAGTGTATTTAAAATATCAGCGTTGACGTGTTTAAAATGTAACACTCTGATTACCTGGTCCGATGCCAACTTTGATGATGTCAGCACCAGCCAGGATCAACTCTTCTACCATCTCTCCTGTCACCACATTTCCTGCCTGGGCAAGAAGAAGAAGAAAATCTTCATTTCCTGTTTCAGCCCCACATGCCATACTTCAAAAGGCACACGCACATCTACCCACCATTATAGTGTGCGAGGGGAACTTCTGCCTCACGTCTTTGACAAAGTGAACAAAGTGTTCGGAGTAGCCGTTAGCCACGTCTACACAGATGTACTGCAGCTGTGGCACCGCCGCCAAGATGGCTGAGATCCTGTCAAAGTCGCCGTCGCCGGTACCTGTGCTGACCGCCACGTTCTGGAGGGAACAGAGACAAGAGAGTGTTCAAACAATGAATCCAATTTTAAAGCCGAGTGAGACTAATAATAAAGTACAAATTAAATACCTTCACGCAATCGGGATTCTTGGCGGCAAACTCCACCCAATCATCCACGGAGTAATGTTTGTGAACCGTGGTGAAGAGAGTGAACTGGAGGAGGACATGACACATTCTGGTTCAGATTGACGTCTGCGGAGGGCACGATTACATCCAAAGGCCACCTGGGGCATCTTTTATAAATGTTAATTAATCACAATATACACTGATGGTTAAAAAAAAAACAAAAAAAAGGCTAAATCAAACAATCCATGAGGAGCGTCTTAAAAAGCCATGAGGACCCCGTATTAAGACCTACAGCTTGTGGCCTTAATTATCTTTGTAAGTATGTCGAATAAAAAAAAATGCTACACATTATCCACTCGTGCTACTCCTGGCATGTGGGGAAAGGCAACCAACTGTTTTGAATCTGAAGGAGAAGAGGAAAAAGTACGGACTCTCCTCCCTATCTGCCTGTTATACAAAATAAAAAATATTAAAGTATCAGGCATGTCGGTGCTCACTGCTACGGTTTACTTTAAGGATACTGTATTCAACCGTTACCACCTGATAAAACAATTACCTAACCAAGTGTTTGAACATAGTTGTGAAATTATAGAACCATGAATAAAGAGTCAACCCCTGTTTGCTGATGATATATGAAGCGTTTTCATAAATCTCCCATGTCAAGCACAACCTACCTGATGCAGAGCCAAGGCCATCTCAAAGGTCCCCACAGTGTCCATGTTAGCAGCAACGATGGGGATCCCTCTGTAGGTGCCTTTGGAGTTCCTGAAAGTGAAGCTCCTCATTAGGTCCACCTGGTCGAGGTGAAGACAACGTGAGATTAGTGTATAGGTATGCAATTACAGAAAAAACAGCTTATAAGATTTGGTATCAGGGCCACTATTTGTATCCTCCAATCAGCTGGTGAGGTTTGGATAAATACCATATGCCAGATGAGGATGTGTGCTCGCTCAGATCTGTGTGTACTATATAAGTCAGTCTGGAACCAAAACCCACCTCGCTCCTGGACTTGAGTGTGCTTCTCTTTGGACGCAGGAGCACGTCCTTAAAGTCCAGCTTGATGTCATTCTCAATGCGAGGCATTTTTGGAAAAACAGGATCTACAGGTTGTGTGAGTAAAAAAAAAAAAAAGTGGAATGAAGCTGTGAAGAAAAACAAACAAACAAACAAAGAAAGGTAAGATGTCATAATTTCTGCTTTAACGGTTTGAGAATTGTCTATCTACCTTCCTTATCCTTCATAAACAAATGGTCATGAATGATAGACATTACATGCAGTGGGATTTGGGGTCTGGGGTCAGCTTTAACAATTACTGCTGTGGGTACATGTAATAACACCAGGATGACAGTGCTATAGCTGATCAGAACAGCAGCGCTTACTTAACCCCCACGCCATAATTCAAGGTTACTATCGGTTAAAATGACACAAATGTAATCCCTTTGATGAGCACTGCAGTCTGCCTATGTTAGCATACATAACCATGTCGTCAACTTCTGAATTATAAGATAAAGAAAAAGTCTTTACCTTCAGGGACGCGTGAATGAGTTTTTCTGTTCCGCTGTTTCCTTTTTTTTTTTTTTTTTTTTTGGTTTTGGACGCGGGAAATGTTTTAGGGGCGGACACCAACTAACAGTCTTTTTGTAGTTTTTTAAGGGCTCAAACTAGTTAGGGACACGCAGGTGAGAACTACAAATCCGAAATTCGCTTTACGCCACGCTGCGCTGTTGTCGTAATGATTGTTTTAAGGTATTCAGGAAATATAGCTCTTGTTTTTTTTTTTTTTTTTGCTCTGCTGTGGCCCACACTCACGTCGACGTCAGATAATTAGCGTGTAGGTTATGAGCTCTTTCGATGATACGTCAAGAAATCACAAAGTCCGACAACACGTCCGAGCGGAACCGTTAACATCCAGAATAAAGAGGGGGTGGGATTTACCGAGAAACACCGGAAACACCCAGTGATGTTTGGAAGTGAAGGCTTTGTCAACAAAATACTGCATTATTACTGCATCACAATCTTCAAACTAAACCAGCTCCAGCGCGTTTGATAAAGGAACAAAAAGAAAGATGCTTATTAAAGTAAAGGTAACGTAAAGCAAGTATATATGCTGAACACTTATCATTGTAGCCAGCCTGAAGTAAAACAAAAAAAAAAACCTGAAAATGTTTTTATTGTCTCAGACACTCACAGGAAAAGAGATAGAGATTGACATAGAGCCCACAGATAAGGTAGAGTATAATATTTTTATATTTCTTGCATGTTTGCTTTCTTTAAGTTCATTTAACCAATGTTTTTTTTTTGTTGGTTTTTTTGTTGGTTTTTTTTACAAATATTTCCATCCAGGTGGAGCGGATTAAAGAGAGAGTGGAAGAGAAAGAAGGGATCCCTCCGCAGCAGCAGAGGTTGATCTACAGTGGGAAACAGATGTAAGTCTGAAATGTCTTTTTCCTGGGGGGGATTTTCCAGAATAGATACAGCTTAAAACACAAGAAACATAAAAAAAACACTCAAAAAATATTTTAAAAACCCCCTTTTTTTTCTGCTATCATTTGCATATAATCAATCAATCAATCAATCAAACTTTATTTATATAGCACCTTTCAGACAAATTAAAGTGCTTAACAAGAGTGCAGAAAAGTTATTGACAAAAAGTAGTTCATAAAATCATTGAGAGACTAATGCACACCATTATTTTATTTTTTATTAGTTTCTTTTGTCTTACAGTTCGCGTGTGGGGTTTCGGTACGTTCTTTCCCACACCGCTAATGTTCACAGTCATTTCTGTGTCTACCTACTGTGGATGTTTTGGTTCAAATGTGCTGTTGTGCCATCTAATTGCAATGTGAACATGCATCCAACAAAAATCAATAAAAATAATTTTTCAAATTGAGAGACTAATGCACACCAATAAGAATTTAAAAAAAAAAATATATATGTATAAAAATAAAATGCAATAAAATACGACACATAAAAGCAACAAGATATTAAAATAAATACATAAGAGGAAAATATTTAAAATTGTCGTCGGATAAAAAAGATAATATAGTAATGTTAAGATTTGAATTGATATAAAACACTATATAAAAGCCAGACTGAATAAATGAGTTTTAAGACTGCGTTTAAAAATCTCGATATTCTGGGCTCCTCTCAGACCCTCAGGAAGGTTGTTAGAAAGTTTTTATGCAATCGGCAGGATCTGCACCAGAATAACCTCTTGTGTCAGATGATTTTTTTTATTTAACTGGTATGGCTTTCTGTTTTTCAGAGCAGTGATTCATGCTGTCTTACATGTTCTCACCTGTATTCCCATTTTGTCTCCGTTCTCAGGAACGATGAGAAAACTGCGGCAGACTACAAAATCCAAGGAGGCTCCGTTCTCCATCTGGTACTAGCTCTGCGAGGAGGGCAGGCTCCCCACTTTCCCAGAAGTCTGTGCTCAGACCCGGCTGTGTAGCCATTACTTGAAAACATGCCTTTTGCCTTTTTCGGATGCCGACAGGAAGCAGATACGCCGAAGACACACAGTTTACAAGGCTGCTGAGTCGCCTCTTGGCACTGTTGGGTTACACAGAGCCGTTGGTAGAAAGAGTTAGATCAGGTTCTGCTTGCTTAAGCCACTTTTTCTACTGTTGGCTTGAAACACTCCCCTCCCTATGTAACACTGCCCTACAGAACCTTTTTGTGTTTAAGCTTCCATGGCAGAAAGGTCACAGTTACTGTCTGAAAGATTGACAACAAAATAGTTGTTGGAGAAGTTACTGTAGGCCACTCAAGCCATTCTGTCTTTTGACGGTTTCGCAAGTGAGCACAGAGGTTGTCTTTGCTCCCCTGATAATCAATCAGAGATAACTGTAGCTCAAAAAAGACCCTTTAGACACCAACCCTTTAATTTAAGTCTTTGCTGTCAGAGTCTTTTCAGTTTCTTCTTTCTATTCTTCACAAATTACTCCAATTAAGGCGTAGACTACTAACATTGAATGAGCATCAATGTTTCTCAGTTTGATGTGTAAAAGATGGACAAGTGCTTATTTAAAAAAGATGGTCGACATTCGCAATAATGAAGTATTAACTTGCTGTGTGAACCTTTGATGTGAAGATTGATACCACACAGACATTTGTATGAGAAATGCTAATGGCTATACACACCCTGGCTAGTTGAGAAGCTAAGAAGCTAAATCCTCTTTGACTCCGCTTATAAACTTCACTTATTAAGAATTTAAATCGTGTTTGTTTATCTGTATGTAAACCAAAGTTTGAATTACATTTGGTAGCTTTACAGACATATATTGGCTTCACAAATATTCAGTGGAGACTCCTGGATGTTATTGATCCCAGCCAGGAAATATGTCGCGTTCCATATTTTCTCCGAGTTTCCAAGTCGTAATTACGACTTCAGGGGGCGTTGCAGTCGACACTTCTGTAAGGGAACTCGGAATTTCCGACTTCCGAGATCAACTGGAACGCAGATATGCTGCGTTCCAGTTGAATTCCGAGTTCCCAGTCGGAAAAAAAAGGAAGCCGAGTTCAGATCCAATACGGCTGCTACGTGCATCGAAAGGGATGTTTTAAGCTGTCGAGTTTATTAGCAGCTAAGTCGTCTTTTTGTGTAATTAAATCAATCAAAACGATGGTATCGTGCGAGTTCTCTCTGTGGAGGTGTTTTCATGTTGTTTTCTGTCAGAAACTATCACAGTGTTATCGTCTGGTATTAGCTAACAAAACAATGGTACTCCTGGAGGCGTCCGTGTTGCTTTTCTGACTTGCAACTGGAACGCAGAAAAACTCGGGTGTGACGTCATTCCGAGTTCCGAGTTAATGCCACGTTCCATTTAACTCGGAAGTCGGAAATTCCGAGTTCCGAGGTAAATGGAACGCGGCATTAACTCGGAACTGGGAATGACGTCAGAATACACGCTATGCTAGAAGAACGACGGTGTACATTATTAGAAAATGCGTTATTCAATTTCTTATGAATTAAATTAATTCATAACATTTTGATTTTGTGCTAACCGCACGCGCTACTGTTTTGAAGACGAGAGATAAGCCTGCTGTGGATCACCCTCGATGTGTACTTGATGCTGTGGATCATTGTGTCACTACAATAAAATTGAAGTTCATGACGAAACCGACTCACTTTTGCTGATCTATATTCCTCATTAAATGTGTAAATATTTTGTATACAGTTGCACAAAAGAGGCACAAAAATAAATCCACGCATCTCCTTTTAATTCTTGTCACACTCACCATCAATATGTACATTTACATTTTTACACCGAAAGAGATGAGAGTTTGGCTTTCTGTTTAGTACGTACACAGCATTAGAGACTATTGTGTACACACAATGATATACCAGCATGGTCAGATTACTTCAGTGCTGTAATGTTTAGCAAGGAGAAAAGTCACTCACAGTAGATTAATGATAAACATGGTGGCTGACAGCATTGTTTTACAACATATTTAAGGCCTGTTTTGGTCTGAATTAAAACAAGAAATGAGACTCAAGCAGCTAGAAAGAAACAAAACACACCAGCAAAGTTGAACTTTTAGATTTCTGGTATAGTGCACAGGCGGGAAGATCCGATTTTGTCTCATCTGTTTAAAGTCAAACTTAGCAGAAAAACCTATTCTACAAAAACAGTTGTTTTCTAAATCAGAGGTAGACACATCTTTAGGCCTAAGTTAGCAAAAGTCATTGTCAAAAATGGGGAAAATGTCTTCTCATTGTTTAACAGTCATAACAAGAATGACATTCATTGACATGATCACACATTGAATAAAAGAAAAAGACAAGGTGTACTTGTTTTAAATATATATTTGAATGAGGCCCTGAAGTACAGATGCAAACATTAGTCAGTGGTTTTTATTAACTGTGAGACAAAATACAGTCTGTCATGATGTGAATATCTACACAATAACCTTACAGGCACAAATAAACAATTTCTGTACTCATAAGACATCCAAGACACCCTGTTCCTCTTAACGTTTGACAAGAGAAATCTAAACAATACTGGCCTTTCTTCATGACACTTTCTTAAAGATTATCAGGGGCTATCTTGTTGGATCGAGTCTCCTGAGGAAATAAATCTGTAAACGCACCGCCTACAGACTTTTAGCAGAGAGGCAAATCAGTCGGATGAGTTGAGTTTTCATTGCCCGGAGGTTTAAGGTAGTGTGTGTCAGGAGAAGGCAGTGGGGATGCCCTGAGACACCCTGAGATTATAGAAAGACACAAGAGTACGCAGTGTGTGTGTGTGTGTGTGCAGGAGTGCTGTTATGACCACGTACAGCATACATGATGTAGATACATTACTTTAAACAGATGACACAATGGATTCATTCATGGGTGCATGTTCAGTTTTTCTTGCTAGTGCCTCTACTAACATTGCACTAAAATAGCTTCTTGTGAAATTGATGAATAAACTTTTTTTTTCTTTAAAAGTAAAGCTCTATTTTTTTTCCTAAATTAGTAAAAATAAAAAAAAAAATCAAACAGCTAGATGGCAAGATACACAACTGTTACTCACACAGGCATTCACACATGTCGGTGCAGGGGTTTTGCACTTTTTCAATGCAAATGTGGCGAAATCTGTCACGTCTTGCCGATTTTATCCTCTCTATAGTCATTTATGTTATTGCAGATCAAACCGTTTGCTAAAGTGTAGTGTCCTTACAAGTATCCATAACTCAAAGTTGGCAATAAAAACGCACACTTTTTTTTTTGTTGCTTCCATAAACATTAAAAACTGCTTCAAAAGTACAAGGACTTTGCGCCACGCAAGACAAGACAGAGCTGCCACGGCACCAAAATACAGAAAGTATTCTAATTAAGGCAATTATCAATGAGACTGTGCACCTTCCAGAGATACAAAGCTCAGATCACACATCCGCTTCAGGTGTACACCTCTGTGGGTTGCAAGATTAAAAAAAAAAAAAAAAAAAAATGCCCAGATGTAAATGATATTGAATAGAAAAAAAAATATCAACAAAACTAGAATTAACATATTTAAAAACTAAAATAACACCAAAGGCAAATGATATAAACAATTATGACAATTATGTATTTATATATAAAAATAAGAGGAACATTTTGGAATCACAGTCATGGTCAAAACAAAACACACTCTTAAGTATGCTTCAAGGACATGAAATGACTTGATCTGAATGTGATTCTCTGCCTCGACCAATCAAAATACAGCTTTGGTGTTGAATGGATGCAACGTTTTACAACAACAACAAATGAAAAAAAAAAGGAGAAAAAAAAGGTTTGCGCAGCCATCACAGTAAGAGTCTTTTAATAAAAATGAAAATAATACTAAAAAAAAGTTGACGCTCTTACAGCAGGAGTGTGCAGGGAATGTGTGGCAGGAGAGGGATTATGACGACGATGATGAAGAAGAGTAAATGGTCAAATGTGTTTGTTTTAGCATGTTTGAGGACCTTTGAAGCTGCTCGCAAACTCGAAAGACCTCAAATAAAAACATTTCAAGGTCCTATTACTCTAAACATCTCACGCTAAATATTTGGCAGACGATGATTGATAAAAGGCTCAAATCGAAATAAAAACATCAGAGACAAAGTTTGGGTGCACAGGTGTTGATCAGCAAATCCACTTTGATATGTTTGCAGGTGTGTTTTGAGTGTGCGCGCAAACAGGTGCAACCACACATGGCTGTTTTCTTTTTCTTTTTTTTGGGGGGGGGGGGGGCAGGTGGGGGATGAAAGATGTGCGTTTTAGCAGTCCGCTGATTTATGGTTTTCTCCGTCCTCCTTGGACAGAGGAGACCTTGCTTCCTTCATTTCCTCTCCTTCCTCTGCACTTTCACTGCTACTTCCCATGTCGGGGTAAACCACCACACAGAACTTCTGGCCCAGGTACGTCATTTTATCTGGAAGGATAAAGAAAGAGGGAAGTTTAGGCCGTGCTGTTAATCAATTTTATATTTAGTAGTCTGATTCTTGAGAACATTTCTTGATTATTTTGCTATCTCAAGACAAAGCTAGTTTTCTCACCAAAAATGAGGCCAAGGTATACATAGCTGGATATATATAGCTTAGCTTAACTTAGCTTAGCAAAAGAGATCGGGGTGGTGGGGGGTTTACATGGGGTGGTTAGTTTTAAAATATGCTTACCAGCAAGAAAAGCAAATGGCAGACATATTTTTAATCTTTGCACTGTGACCTAACTCTGCTAATATTCTTTATGCTAAGCTAAGCTATGTCTATCTCTTGGTAAGGCAGTAAATACCACACTCTGAACTTCAATCAAAATGTCAAATATAATCAAACTTGTCATGAGCCAACTTACCAACAAAGGCATCGAAGCAATGTGGCTTGTTGTCCCAGTAGACTCCCAGGAAATAAACGGGAACGCCGGTCAGCATGATGGCCAGGCCGATGCCACACACCACGGGTTCAGAGTAAAGGGAGAAGATAAGCAGGAAGGCCCAGAAGATGAGGTAAATAACCGGCCAAATCAGGCTGATCTGGAGAGAGAACAAATCAACAACGCATTACAATCACGCAGAGAGGGAGATATGAATGTGAGGCAGTAATTATTCAATTGATCCTTTTCTATTTTATTAGTCTTTACTGTCTGACAGTTCACCCTTCCCAACACTAGAGTGCAGCGCTAGATGGCAGTTATAGAGAAGTTTATGGCTTAATGACTAAAATAAAGCAGAATTACTGCATAGTATGAGTTTCTTCTTTCACTTGGACTATTTTTAAGTCACAGTTTTAAACTACCAGGGTCCATAGAATCTATTTTTTGGACCGGTTTACTTTAAAGACACAGCTTTACGTTCAAACATCAACACCTGTTCTTTATTTAAACATTATAAGACAGACGTTCATGACACTTGGAAAGCAGTTTGAAAGCTTGATTCAACAGAAAAAAAGAAATAAATTATTTGGATGATATCACATATTTTGAAGTTATTATGAAATCAGTTTTCTGCTTGTGTCATAAATAATTAAAATGATATATTCCCAAAGGAACCGGAAAATCGTTAAGAAATTACAAAAGTAAAGATCAAATATTTGCTCAAACTGCTGAGAAAGGAATAAGCCACATGCTGAGAGTTTATGAGGACTATGATGCATGTTTGCCTAATACAAGAAATAAAGTAATTGATGTCCTGGTACAAAAAAAGTTAATTTGAATCAAGAGATAAACAAACCTTGATTGGTCGGTGCATATTGGGCTGTTTGAAGCGCAGCACGATCTGCCCGGCGACAGTGACTCCATAGAAGAGGTAGTTGATGAAGCCCACGTAGTTGATGAGAGTGTACATGTCGCTGGTGCACAGCATGAGCAGGGTGGACAGGCACTGAGGAGGAGGAAGAAGAAGAGGACGCTCAGAGACGGAGTTTGATGACGTGAATAAAAATGGACGTGTCTGAGGGAGAAATACTCACAGTGAAGAGAAGAGCAGGGATGGGCGTGCAGCGTTTGACGTGAATCATGGCCAGCAGACTGGGCAGGTGGCCCTCTCTGGCTCCAGCAAAGAACAATCTGCGGGAGGACATTCAGTTAAAGCTTGCATATGATTTCATTGATTTCTAATGGTTATTAATAATCTTAACTTTTACTAGAGGCATTCCCATTTAGATACTCCCAGTATACTAAGAATTCCACAAAACACTGTTATGACCGAGGAAGTCAGTGGATTGCTCCAATTCAGGGATGTTGCGATCAAGTGCGGCACCTTTTGGACTGTTCCAACAACTGTGACACTGAACATGTTGTGTTCTTTCAAACAGGCCAATGAACATGAACTCTGAACCTCAACTTTTTTTTGTAAAATAAATCTTTTCCAAGTAGAGCATCAGAAAATGAAATCAGTATTATAAGTGACTAACAGCTTGTTGGGTGTATTTGAGTTTGATTTCTTTCTGGTTGGTAGGAAAACTCTTAAAACAGACCTGTAAAGGCATTTTCACTTATCTAGTTGCACGACTTACCGTGAGGAGGTGAAGAGGGAACCGTTGACTCCTCCGAAGGTGGAGAGAGCCACAGAGATGGGCATGATCCACGACATGACTCCGAGCAGCTTCTGACCAAACGTCTGGGGGTGGAGGAGATATGAGAGGGCGGACGATAGGTTAGACTTCACAAGAGCATTGACCGATGTGGTCACTAGAGGGCGACAGAGTCCTTCCACCAACGTGTGTTTGTGTGCTAGACTGATGTCATACTCACCACGGCAACAGCATTCGAGGCGAGCAGCTCCTGAGGACTCATGGCCGTGACGTAAGCGATGTTGGCGAAGACGTAAACGAAGGTGACGAGGGGGATGGAGATGAAGATGGCACGAGGGAGGTTCCTGGAAGAAGATTTAAAGAAAGGAAATTAAAACCTGTACCTCAGGGGGAGATTGGTAAATTGAAACCAAGGTTATTAAAAAAAGGAAGGCGTGTTAGGAAGAACAGGAAATTAAGAAATAAAGGGTTTTATAGCACAAGAAATGCTTCTGGGTCAGTGGCCATGAACTTAGAATGAAAGTAAGAATTTCTCCCTTGCTGGGTTAAATAAACATCAGGAGGCTTTCAGCAAAAGGATCAGGGATTAGACCTGGGAAGCCGAGTCGATATGTTACAGCTTAATACTGAAATAGCAGCTTTAAAAAAAAATAAAAGTCAGTGAGTTTACACAAATATTTCCAGAGAGTCATTTTTTCTTACACGTAGGGGTCCACCAGCTCCTCTGTGACGTAGTTCAGGAAGTTCCACCCTCCGTAGGCAAAGGAGCCTTGTAGGAAGGCTAAGGCTATCAAACCCACATCGTACTCCTGGAAGGGCTCAAAGGCATTGGCTGGCTCCAACCAGTAGTACTCTCCTACAGGTGGAGAAGAGAGCGCAAGCCATTAGGTGAAGTTTTGCATAGTCGTCGTATAAAATCTCAGCGTCTTTTTCCCCTCATGTTGTTGTTGTCGTTGCTGTGAGGGGTAAACAAAAACGGTTTCCACTCAAGTCTGGGCTTCCTCCGTCTGGAAACCATCTTCTTAAGCAGCCCATAAACGAGTCGTAAGAGTCGTGCTGCTTAAATCCTAAAGTTATGTGACTTATTCTGAAAATCCACTGAAAAATCCGCTGGGTTTCTTTATCCTTTGTTGTCACATATTTCCTGAAATCCCCTCTCCCTTACTGTTTGCACTGAGTTAATACTTTCCCCTTATGTATGACCCAAAAAGTCTCCGAGCAAAAACCACTAAAAACCCCTTCATGTACCTTGAAATGCTCACACAGAAATCCCTATTTTGTTGTCTCAGGGGCCCCACTCATTGTGGCCCCTGAGACAACTGGCCCTCAGCCATGTTGTGACAGTGAACCCACACAGGCGTGCTGAAATGAGCAATGTGTGGGCCCCCAGAAACTCACTGACCCAATGATGTCCGCAGTGACCGGGGGTTTAAAAAAAAAAAAAAAAAAAAATGTTGTGTGTGCATTTAAAATGTCCATTCTCCAGAAACCACCGGATCAAACGTACCTTTGCAGATCTGCACAAAGCCCATGATGATGATGAGGGCGAGGGCCAGGAGCTTGCCGGCGGTGAAAATGTCCTGCACCCTGGTCGCCCACCTCACACTGGAGCAGTTCACCCATGTCAGCAGCACTAGACACAAAAAAAAAGACACAAAATTAGGGCTTGATTGTACACCTTAAAAATCCAATCTTAAGCCTGACGTGGTAATATCTTTGGAGGTGTTGCACGTGCAGTTTGTGCTGACTGTGCTGAAACGGTTGGAGACGATTCAGCTGCAGAGTGAGATTAAAGGTTTAAGTGTTCAGTGTTTTATTGCTGCAAATGAAGTGTCCTTGCATTGTCTGGTGGATTATCTCTTTACAGAAGAAGAAGAAGGAGGAGTAATAAACCTTATTACTGTCATCGCATGATGAACCTGTTTGACACCTGAATTCCGGTCAAAGTCTCTGAAGTTTTTCTCAAATGGAGAGTGAACTGATCTCAGGTCAGCGGATGGAGGGAGATGAAAAAGCTGAACACACAACGTGACGTGTCTTAACGTCTTGACATCCGCTGCGAACTTTGACTCCGTTGCATGCTTCGTCCCATTGACCTTCAAACCGTTATCTCAAACACCTCGTGTCAAACATGCAGGAGTTATCGTTTCTTCTGAGCTACTGAAGGTAAACGATATTCAGTATCTTTTCAAATGTGTCCTCTGTCAATACTTACTACAATGTTACGCAACAGAGAAAAAAGAAAAACCCACATCCCTCTCATCAAGGTTGAATTAAAACACCAGAACAAAGTTTGATATGCATCTCGACTCGAGGCAGACCTTAGGCGGACAAAGTTAATGGATTTGATCTGTGCTGCTGGGTACGACAGGCCAGTGGGTTCAGGGCCAATAGGGTGCCATTAAGCAATTACCCAGTTTGACACATTAAATAACTCTGAGCTGAGCTGTGGGGAGCCGAGGCGCATGCACAGACGAGCCGTCGCTGTCGTGCAGATGTTTTTATGATGTGGGTGCGTGGGTGTTTTGAGGGGGTAGAAGAGGGAAAAAGTTGTGACTTCCTTTGCAAACAGACCAATGAAAGCAGACGGGGAAGAGTTGTGGTGTGGGAAAAAAACAGGAAATGAGAAAGTACGCACAAGTAGATCAGCTTATGATTTGGTTCGATACACAGGCACAATTACATAACCTACAACTGGCTGGTACCAATGCACCGTAAACCTCTTAACTCGATCAACAGAGTTGTTTTAGGAACCAGGAACAGCACATATGTACCCTCCGCTTTGACTGACAGGCTTCAAGTAAACACCTGAGGAAACATTCTAAGAATTGAAAGGACTGCAGGGCCGCTCAGCTGTCTGTAAGCTGAGTATACAAAATGTGTCTGTGTGTGTGTGTGTGTGTGTGTGTGTGTGGGGAAACTTGCTGAGTTAACTATGAGCCTGCTGGAACAAACATGACTGAGTTATGACCTCGCCCTCCGCCATCTGTAGGAAGAGACGGACCCCAGGGAGAGATCCCTCACACAAGCTCACATGTTTTTGTAACTGTACACCTTGGAAAACCTTTACAGTTCTTAAAAAACCCAGTCAAGAACTGGCTGCGTCTGGTTTCACTGTCTAGAAATCTCATTTAGATTGAAAACAAATAAGGCTATTTCCTGCACGCTATCAAGCCAAATTTAGGGAAACCACAGAGACAGATAAACAAGGATGACATCACAGTTGTGGGGAAACAGCTAACCTCTCACCCACTTTTTCGCCCCCAAACAATAACAGCAGCCAAACAAGGATGAAAGTCTAGTAAAAAGGTTTTCTGCCTCACAACATGTGTGCGACTGACTGACACATACAAACAAAAAAAACAAAAAAAGTCCTTGCTGTGCTCGCTCAGCCAGTCTGAGTCATTTCACTTCAAACAAAGAACCTGAGCGAGAAACGGCTGGCAAAACATCAACATATTTTACCTCAGGGTGTTCATCATGGAAGTGGGACAAAAGCAAAAGCAGGTAACTCGATGGAGGTCATAGCGCTAAGAAGCCTTGAGGGTGCCAAAGTTGTGCCACCTCCTAAACTTCAATGCCAAGTCTGATGAAGAGGGCCTTTGTCTTCATCAGACTTGGCATTGTCTTTTTGCAGGATGACGAAATATTTCATCGTAAAATAAAAGTAGGTTGATGCGTTTTTGGGCTAAACTAGACCAAAGAAAACGCTTCAATACGAGCTAACCTATGAACAACCTCACTTAACGAATAGAGGAGACTTTGTATTTTGACTGAATGAAACACCTGAAGACAAGGCCATTAAAGCTCTTTGCCATCTTAATCTCTGCAAAACTGAACAGATTTCATCGTATCTTCCATAGGTTTTTGGTCTATCTGAAAGGTTTACATACATTAAGCTTTACCCCCTCGCTAAATTCATTGACTGTAATGTAAAGTAGCTATCAGAGTAAGATTCCGATGACTCATTCAATCTCTGCCCGACTGACCGACATAACGTGTTTGTCAGCAGTATTAAAGTAGTTGATCTCTTGGTTCACTGAGTACAAATGTGGTATTACTGCACATTCCTTCTTAAAGTGGGGTTTCCACATTGTGAAATTGTACGGGGTAGGCGACTGAGGCCAGCTGCTCGCGGAACGTCCTCCACAGGGAGAAAAAAAAAGGACATGGAGGCAAAAAGTAAGCACTGCCATTTTTAAACCTCTCTACTCATGAATAGTGACAAAAAAGTGACAGAAAATATTAGTAAAAGCTAAAATTCCAGCTGCTAATGTTTTTCTATTTTTTGCTGTCGATGTTTTGTTGTAGAAAAAAAAACAGTTTCCTTTTTTAACTCAGAGAGGTGCTTTGTGAAAGAATTGATTCATAAAAGTCTAAAGCACTTAAAGGAATATCACATTTAGCATTCAGAAATGGTTTAAAAGACGACTTAAAGACATCATTCATTAATAGTTCATGAAAGTATTTACTATCGCACTACCGTTACAAGCAGTGATTATGCAATACTTTTCGAGATCTCCAACTTAGATGTTATTTGACGGGTCAGATGAGGGTATCGACAGAGGACAGTCTTGTTTTGAAATCCTCCACAGGCTAAGCACTCGCACACACAATACACACAGTCTTCTCCTGCTACGTCTGAAGACTACATGCAGTATTTTGCCCGTGTGTGTGAACTTTGTCGAGGGATTCAATTCAATCACTGTCATGTCAACGGCGACACATTTATCCATTCATCTTGTCTCACATTCACTGCCTAAAGCTAACCTTCTTTAGCCACTTTGCTAACTCTTTCTCTTCTGTTTCTTCAAACTGACCAAGGGTTAAAAAGCAGAAGGACTAGAGGAGAGAAACTGGGTCAGAGAGTGACATAAACTGGATAAATCCAGTCAGAAACTTACTTAAATAGCTTTCATGATGTAAACAACAAAGTAATGCTGCTGCTTAAAGGTTAGCATACAACCTGTAGGCTACAGTATGTGAGCTACTTTGACAGTCCAGCAACAAACCTTTAACATGTTTCTCTTTTTTCAATTTTTTACAGTGTATTCTTGGATTTATGAACTCAGTCTTTCAATATTTGAGCAGGTCTCAACACTTTTTGCTGTATTTCTTGAGGTTGTCTGCGTGAATTCATCAGTCAGAGCTCTTAGACCGTTTACCTGTGACGTGTTTATTTTTAAGCAGAGCAAATTTTTTACTTCTGATTTGGCTTTTTTGCTTTCTTGCTCATTGTTATACGAGAAGATGAATTCCACTCTCGCGTACAGGCTAATCATTAAGCTAGAAACGAGCAGCCTTATCTTAGCTTAGCGTAGCTCAGCGATTAGCAATAGCCTATTTGAAAAAAGAGGAACAGCTAGAGCAGGGTTCTTTCAAACAGTAAAAAGCACCTCTTAGCTTACAAGACTTTTTTATTCAGTATTAATACTGAAATGTCAAAACAACAATATGAAATGTTGTGGTTGGCTAACTTCCTGCAGTCCGACGTAAACCCCTCGCAAAACTCTGAATTGTTTTTTTTTTGTCTCTTTAGCGTTTTACGTCTTGAACAAATGAGTCGAGTTCATTTGTACACTTCAGAGGTGCTGAAAGGTGGACTGTTTATTTTTCGACATAGGCTTGTCTAACTTTGGTTCTTATCTTTTTGGCAAGTTAAGCCAGCAGCCAAGTGATTTAGGCTAGCTAACTTTTATCTTTCAGTGGAAACACAAGAACATGTTATCAGTTTTCTCTTTTTCTAAGACTTATTTTTTGCTTTCAATATTACTGTAGAGGACAATCGATAGAGTAGGACAGAGTGGGGAATAATGTGGCAAAGTGACAAGGGTCTGAATCTTTAGCCTCTGCAGATGGGGCATGCAATAAAACAGCTAAGCTATCTGGTGCTCCATCAGTCTTCTCTTCTAACTTGGGTTATTAAATAGGCACATTTCTAAAAGGTCAAATTACACCCTTATTAGGTCTCTCTTCTTCAGTTTTCCTCAGAGGGGAAAAGTTAGGGCAAAGAAAGAGAAGAGAGAGAGAGAGAGAGAGAGAGAGAGAGAGAGAGAGAACCCCTAAGGGATGCATGAACTTCGTTTTTCTGACATGTTGAAATTCCTATGATAAGTATTCCTGTCATAGTCCTGACACACAATGAATACTGGTTTAACAGGTAGCCTATCACACAAAACAAGCACTTTGTTTGTTTACTTACTTATGTTGACTTTCTATAAATCTAGCAAAGATGTGTGGAGAAGAACTTTTGAAACGAGGGAGACGTTTCAAAGTAAATGTGCTAAGCTTTGAGTTTACTGTCATTGTGGACACATTGGTGTCAGATGTGTTACTCACAGAGGCAGACAGCAGCCAGCAGACGCAGGCCGCTCTCCGGCGGGAAGCAGGTCGGGAACAGAGGCTGCAGAACGTAGTTGGAAAAGGTCAGCGCGATCACGGCCTGGTTGGTTGGGTAGATCACCAACACGGCGATCCAGAGACGAAGGAACCTAAAGACACAAAGGAGGAAAAAATATCAATCTATTTCAAGCTTTGTAATCTCAACTTTAATTATGTGTCAAAAAAAAGGTTTAAGAACATTTGATAAGTTGAATAGTTGTCAACAGATATGGACAAATCAATTTCTAGACAAACTGTAGAAAGGGCAAAAAAGGGAATCCCCATGCTGTTAGAGGTTTACTGAAATGGAAACTTGAGTCATATAAAGTTCCAGTTCTGTTATGCAGTTTTCTGGTAAATTATGCAAATCTGTGATCCACTGCAGAAGTTCGTTTTATGTCAGAGCAAGAAGAACTTCTGTTGAGATATTTTCCAGGTTTGTTTGAACATGTTTTAAAATCCTGGGCTTTGACTTAAAAGCAGGTATAAAACATATTCTGATACTTCTTTCAACTGTGATGTGTTTTTTAACCTTTCTTTGGAACAATTTTGTATTAAAGTTTTTTTTTTGCCTTTCAGGGCTTGTGTAGAAAATCTTTTGAAAGTTCAGTCAGACGAAACAGAAAAGAAAAAAAAAGAGTCCACTACAGTCTACACAAATGAAATTTCAGTTGTGGTTTAACTGAGGTGACTCATGCAACCAGTCTGTTTTAACAGCATGGAGCTCCATGAGTCATCTAAATGGCAACATTATACAAATATTAGTCAGCTTCCTTCTTTAATTCCTGATTTTTTTAGGGTTATTTGTATTGTATTGTATTGTATCTTCTCTTGTCTCCAAGATCAACATTCATATCAGAAGCCAACATTTCATTGCCTCCAGACAGCAGCTGACACTAATGGATGATATTTAATAAAGGGCCTTTATTAATTTTGGCTCATGAGTCTATGCAAGAAAAAAACAAAAAGATCCACAAATAGGAATCAAGCAGGCAACGTCTCAAACTAGCGGAGATGACTCACACACACTGATGACATAGATGGTGACTGGCGCTCAATAAACAGATTAATACAGGGGTGGGGGTGGGGGGGGTGGGGGGGTGATTGGGGGGGGGGGTGGATGAGATGAAGGAGAGCAAGAGGGTTTTAGCAGCAGAGACTGAGCAAGTGGTTTTTCCATGAAATTCTGTGAAAGCTCACAGAGGGATCATTACACCTGACTGCACTAATGGGATTGCGTCTCTGGAATGTGTGTGTGTGTGTGTGTGTGTGTGTGTGTAATGTAAAAAATGTGGTTTCAAATGTAGTCTGATAAAGAAACCAATTAAGTTTTCTATCAGAAAAGACAAAGAATTAAAGCACATATTTACATTTCAGTGTTTGGAACCAGGTCATTTGTTCTTAAAAAATTGGCTCAAACTTATAAGTTGCGGCGAAATAATTGCAGAATTGGTTCAACTTGGATTGAGGAATGTACAGAATATATCAGGTTGCATTCTTAGATACAGAACTCAGTGGAGCCTGTGGTATCTATAGTAGTCTATATACCACACAGTATGGGTGTAACACAGTTCTCATCAGTCTGACATAACAAAAAGCCTTTGTGCAGAAACACTGTCCATTCAAGCTGTCTTTGAGCAAACATATTTACAAGTGCTTCCCTTTGGCTCGCTTTCGTCCAGCTGCGACAAGGGGATGTAAGTATTACAGTCGATGCAGTTATCGACTTAAACGCACACGCTAACACAACACGCCCCCTTAAACACATACACATAGGGATAAAAGGAGCAGGCCAACAACAACAAACACACCTTGAACGCAGATTATTTATCCTAGACAGAGGGCACAGGGAGACGTCGTGGCCCCAACACTTCTAAAGCTGTGAACTACAAAGTCTCTGGAGGTAAAACTTCATTGATGTGTATTGATAGCCCGTACAAAGGGACGAAAACAATCAATGGCTGTTTTGTCTGGGTGAATTCCTCTCCCAAAATACCCTGATAATACGTATCCTTGTGATAGTTGAAAAAAACAATGGTCTAATCTGTGTTTACAGTCCGGGCAAAAAGGCACTGTGTGTGAAATCAACGCTAACAAACAATATTGTTTTGAGGGAAATGACCCTAGTGTGGTTCCCAAGCATTTACTGTAAGTACATTTACCTTAAAGCTGACCATTTACAGACGTACAGATGAATGGGAAAAGGCGTTGAGCTGGGAGGAAACTTAGACCTTTGAACCCCCCCACAGCTTCCTGACATTTGTAACTCTTTCTGAAACTACTGTGGTTGTGGGATGGGTTTTTTAACAAGTGAGTTACAATTTGCTTATTGTGGGTTTGATACAACACACTGCAACTTGTCAATGATGGCAGCTTGATCAGTGCCATGTGCTTCACAATACACTATAACTATAAGTATTTTTCTACCCTCAGTGGTCCATGGCTATATAAGGAACTTCCTGTTACATAAAGCTAATTGAAAATTATTCCAAATTGTATGACCGTATGCAACAATAATTAGCAAGTGGATAAAGTTTTGAAACTTTCAGTTTGGTTTGTTTTAGGCGCAAAAACAACTTGGTTACATTTGGGGAAAGGGTTCAGATTTGGATTTCTATCAGTCCTTCCACCAGTACAGTCGTGTTCCTAACATGGGGGCATTACGCTAGCTAACAAACTTCTACCAGAAGAGTCCAATGTTTGTTTGACCAATCCAACTCTCCAGACCACCACGCCAAGAAGACGTTTGTGCAATTAATGCTTAATCTACAGATGTCAATGCCACATCAAACACTAAACTGGAGGACAGATTGGAGAACTGACAATAGAGGGGTGTGCAGCCATCGTCCAAACTGCCATATTTGATTAGGTAGGACTGCGAACAAGCTGATTAAATACATCTTATTTCAGTGCTTAAGTACTTTGTCACATGAAATGTGGCTTACATAGGCTGGCCCATCCAACAGGATAAAGAGAACTATCCAGACATGTTGGTATGCTCGCCCTAATCCATGTCAAATTATCTTTGACTGTTTCAGAGGCCCCTTCTTCTAGAAAACTGGGTCATGTACTTATTAGAAAGCACTTCTGAACTGGGCTTAACTTGGAGAACCTCAGTGACCAAAGAGTGAGTTCAAATGTCTGTTTTAGATCAGACACAAAATGCATTCAATAGCTTTGATAGTCTGAAAGATTGAACTCAAAATGTTGGGCTGACTGAGAAACTGCTCAACCAACAAAGCTCCACCTTTACTCGAAAACCACAAACCCATGCTAGTTTCCTGCAAATGGCACCTATTCAGTCAGGTTTTCCCCTTTTGAAAATGGCTTTTCATTGTTAAATGTCAGTCTCCGTTTATGTAATTTGATTACTGACTCAAAACACCCCTCTTTACTGTATGCAGATGACTGAGTGTCTTGTATGAATGTTGAGTGCTCACTCACCCTGCCAGCCCACCAAAGATGTCCTTGACATAAGAGTAGTCACCCCCAGACTTGGGGATGGTGACACCCAGCTCAGCGTAGCACAGCGCTCCGATGGCAGTGATGACTCCTGTAACGATCCAGACAATCAGGGCCACGCCCACAGAGCTGGCATTCTCCATCACCCCCTTCGGACTGACGAAGATACCTGAGCCGATGATGTTACCTGTGGGACAAAAAAGGTGTCAGATTGAGGAGGAGGGTTTTGGTAGCATTTCTTTTTTGCAGAAGTCATAATGTTTATGAGAGAATAAACTGAATTTTAAGCAATGGATGTCTTCTTTTTTATTGCATTTAAAGGGATATCCTACCATTATGTCATTATAAACACATTACACTCGTCTTAAAACATTATCACCAAGTATAAAAGTGCTAAAAATGAACAAAAACCTACTTACAAATTGAGCAAAATACTGAGTACAAAATAAGTACTGAGTTAGAACAGAGTGGATATTAGCCTAGCTTAGCATAAAACAGGCTGAAACAGCTAGCCTTGTACATGAATTTGAGTCTACCAACAACTCTGAAGCTCACAAATTTACTAGTTTTATTAGCTGTTCAGCCTTCTCTTGGCAAAAGTTGTCGTAAAATTTGTAGTAGGGCAGTCAAATCTTACAACTTGGATGGTCCTTAAAGTTTGCTACAGCTCTGTTTGTAGTGCCTTTATTTTGGTTTGTTCACTTTTCATAGTTAATAAGGGACGTCTTCTAACAGCATTAAGGGCAGACAGACAAAATGACCAGGGAAGAAGAACGAGTTCATGAGTAGACGGTGAGACTTGAAGAGGAAGAATGAGAGAACAGCAATGAATCGGGGAACCTCTAATCTGCTGACTCTGCAAAGACAAGACTTATGAGCAAATGAAGCAAGAGAGCGAGCGGGGTGAAAGAGTACAACGATGGAGGAGGTATGAGAGGTGGGGGGGGGAGAATAATGCCCTGACAGGTTCAATAAGCATCAGAGTGCCAGGCGGTTTACACAGGAGGTAAAAGATGGAGGGACGGACGATTGAGTCCTGGTCCAACATAAAGAAGATGCTCCTTTTTGATGAGGCCCCGACAAAGTAGAATTCAGAAGTCAGGAGCCTGTGATCAGATCCAGTAGGCTGGGTTGACTCAACAGCCAATAAAGATGGCGCTATAGGGTCGAAGGTTGAAGGTTTTCAATCATAACATGATGATAGGCTTGGTGACATTTTACAGTACAAAAGTCAAAGGTATAAATGATAATGTTTCTGCCAATGAATGACAATATTTAACTTGCAGATATTTATAGAGCTAGGTGCATTATGTGGCTACATGCTAGTGGTCTATTGAATCTCGTGTGAAGTTTTAACTTGGTCTAGCAACTTTTGTCTGTTTCTTTTCTTTGCACGTTCAATATCTTTTATCTTCTCTTTTTCTATTGGTTAAACTTTTTACAACTCGTGTTCAAACTGAGATCAGAAACATTACAAATGGACTTAAGAACTATAAAATGATGATTGAAACTACTGCAAGGGACTTCCTGTTTGTCATGATTTTGTGGACAAAAGTGGTACATCTGTTCTCTCCGCTGATTTTGTCCTTTACATGTTTCAGTCATGTTTTCTAAAAAATAATTGCCATGAAAAGTGTCAAACAAAAAGTCTGTTTCAGTAGCACGCAGTTAATCAATTTGACTGACACCTACCCCCCGACAGCAGCTTTAGACATTACAAATCAGTACAAATATCTATCTTGTGACTGATGGACTCGCCTGCATTTGTAGGTCATAGAGAGGTGTTAATATTTGTTCTACTTTAAGAGCATCAATATGCATCATGTGCAGGACACGACAGGAGCTTGTGTAACTCCAGTTAAAGGTAAAAGGTATAAAAACTCGACAACAAACTATCATACTCCTGATTACGTTGACGTTTTTATGGCTACAGCGGTCTTCAGTGTGTGACCTTACAAGGGACCTGTGTGTGTGTGTGCGTGAGGGGGAATGCACTGACTCAGCCCTTCTACAGTACAAACTCCCTGATGTGTTTCAGCAAGAACAACTTTTAACCACTTTGCAGAAACAAATAAAGGGAACCTGTCGCTGCTGGATGCGTTAAATGTGTTTTTGAAGGGTGGGGGAGCAAATGTGCACGCTTGCATATTGTGCGCTCCAATCATGTGCACCGTTGCACAGTGTGTGAGACATGCTGACTAACATGGAATCTCCTCATGTTTCCTGTTCAGTTTTCACATCCTTTAGTCTCCACACAGGCCAAGAGGGAAACATGACTATGTCAAAACGCTGTCTCTCTCTTGACCTTTATCCGAGCCCAGCTGCATGTTCGAAACAACTATTAGAGAACTAAAGACCAAACTGCGGCACCACTTAAGGTCAACTCTGTCCGTGTGTCTTTGAGAAATTTCCGGACAGAAATGTACTTGTGTAACAAATCTCTGCAGGCCTTGAGCCGCTTTTGTCGCAGGATACTTTGATTTGCTCCTTTGTTGTTGGATTGTTGTTTCAGACCGGAAGAGGCTTGGTTTCAGGCATGCTCTTAGAGCACATTTCTCTTCCTCTATGACCTAACCCTGGTCGAGGCTCAACTGGAAGCTTCACAGAATTTTATTTTAATATCTCATTAAAGCTATTTTTATGGCCTATTTCAGACTAGTTTTAAATGAACTAAAAATCAGTTTTATTTATGATTAAATCTGCATATTATTTGCTTGCTTAAATAAATGTAAAAATGTTAGAACACAGCAGAAAAAATGTCAGGCTGCATAACCAACATTTACCTGACAGATTGAACCAATAAGAGACATGACACGCTGTGTTTTTTGTCAATGCCTCCATGACTCTACTCACACCAGCAGTAGCAGCGGACGGAATATTAACGAGCTCTTTGTGTGTTTTTCTTGTTTTTTTTGCAGCATTATGATATAACGCTAATCAGCCTTTAAAAAAGCCTCCAAGATTAGTTCTTGCATTTCCTCTCTGCTGTAAATCTCTGTTCAAACAGCCGACAAGCCGAGGCAAGCTGCTGCTTGGCCCACAGCCAGACCCTCACAGACCCTGCAGGCCCCTGTGTGCTTCTGTAAATGGAGTGTTAGTTATTATTACACCAAGGTAATTCAAGAAAGAGGAGGAAGCAAAAAACTAAAAACAAACATTAAGTCTACTAGCTAATGATTTGACCTTTGGGGTGAGAACCATGAATACTTTGATGAAATGAAACTGAGCTTATTATTAATTAATCTATCAAAGTCGATCTGATACCTTTCTTCCTTTTTGATTCATATTAGAAAAACCTAAACTTGAATATTATCCCTTATCCCTAAATAGAATTCAAGTAGTAGTTTTACATTTATATCTCAGCTGTGGGCATCGCTCCTTACCTTTTATGGGTGTGATATGATTGCTATCTTGGTTGTGCATCCTAAACTAGCTCAGATATTCTAACCTTACAACAAGCTGAGACCTCCAGCCGTCTGTTGTCCTTTGACCTTTACATTGACTGGAGAACTTGCATAAACAGGATCGCATTTCAGGCAGTATTGGGGGCATTTTCAACGCATGATTCAAAAAGTATCCTAACATTTCTCATCAATTCAAGCTCAGTTTTGTTAAGCAACATAATGACATTTCAAATAAGAGTTCCCTTGAGACATGGCTAAGCTGGGTTAGGGTTAGGACGGGGCTTCTTCCAAGTGGCCAAAAGTAAACCTCTAATCGCAATTCCTGCCTATTATGTTTAGCTCTACTATACAATGGCCCAAAAAACTGTAAGCCCCCCCCCCCCCCCCCCCCCCAACACACAAACACACACACACAAATACACACACTCCCCGCCTTTTATGTGGAAACCCAGTGGGGCATTTTTCCCAGGAAAGGATCAGATGAGTCACCTGAGCTAACATCTTCCTCACACATGACATATCAAGGACGAAAGAAAAAAAAAGAGGCTCGAGGCCAAGACAGGTCCGGTGACTTAGCGGAGATGTTGTGTACTCTGGACGGCCATAAAACTCTCCCTTAAGATGGCCGAACATGTTTTTTAATCACTGAATGGCTAGAGGTCAATAAAG
Organism: Labrus bergylta; assembly: GCF_963930695.1. Taxonomy (NCBI): domain Eukaryota; kingdom Metazoa; phylum Chordata; class Actinopteri; order Labriformes; family Labridae; genus Labrus; species Labrus bergylta. Next base: position 6,945,102 of record NC_089216.1, on the reverse strand, counting down.
TGATTAAATCATCTGAATATTGCAGCACAGAAACGATCAAAGGTAGGGCTGCAGAGGAAAGATTAACAGTATCTGTGGGTTTAAATGAGGCATTTTATAGCTCTTTAACGACTTGTCGATGATATATTTGCAATCATATCAGAGGATAATCATTTATTAAAGCGTCTTCTTCTGTGGTAAAATGGCAGGATGAAGGGAGGTTACAACATTGTAGTGCCAAGGTTGCTCCTTATCTCTCCCTGTTTTCTCTCTCTCTCTCTTTTGGTCTTGGGAGTTCCCACACTCTCATTCACTCTCATTCACTCTTTTTTTTCCTCCTGTTACCGTGGAAACAACCCCTCCTCTCTCTCTCTCTCTCTCTCTCTCTCTCTCTCCTGCTCAGCCTTGTGAAGGTCAACACTGAGACCACACGCTCGGCCGTGCCCACCTGGTGCAACCTGGGCCACATTCATCTCAATGTTCGAATCCATCTATTGATCCGTCGCCTGATGTTGTTTGGTGTCTGTGATGAATGGTAAACAGTCGCTCTCTGAAACTCTGCTGCTGCGCTTGTGTCACACGGATAAGGTCTTAAAGGCAAAATGAACTCTTTTTTTTTTTATATGAGTGATTTAAAGTCAGTCTTTTGGAAATGATAAAATACATTTCTTACTCTCTTCTAGCGACCAAAATGTCCATTATATCAATCAGGTAATTAAACAATCTTCAAAATAGCTGTTGGCTGCAGCTTTGATTTGAATACAACCAGCGTCTTGGCCTCTTCTGATATACCAGTTTTACATTTGCTGTCTCTTTAAACTTTCTGTATGAGACCATATAGATAAAAGAAGCATTTATTTTCTATTTAAAGTATAAAAAGGACACAATTTCCTTTAAGAGTTGCACAAGCACATGTCTGTAATATAAGCTCCTGTCTAACTCATTCCATATATGTAAGTAACTCATCTCAACTGCCTAATTAAAGATGTTCAAAAACTAAATTTAGGCTAGCCATGTAAAAAAGGAGAGTCTATTTTGGTTCTTTAAAACTCAGGCAATGGATTTTCAGGCTAATCAGTTTTCTTCTACTACAGCAAATAAGCTGTTTTGTCATCATTTCCAATAATATAAAATGACTAATTATTTCATAAAATGATTCAAAAGGGTCTTAAACCAGGTATTTGATGGCCCACATGTCTATAAAAATGATGCAATCAAAGAGTAGAGTAATTCATGAGTCCACGTGTTGCCAGCCAGCCACCTCACTGAGTCCAAGTCAGTCATGTGACTGAAAAACCTCCTCTGAATGGACTAGTCCTCAGACATGAGCAAATGTGACGACATCTTCATCCTCACTATCATCAGAACTGGCCATGCTACAATGATGAAAGCCTGGCTGATGAAAGATTGCACATGGGTGTGTGCTCCTTTTTGGGTTGTCATCACATGTGTATCCAATCAAAAAAAGAACACACCTTTGTTACACCCTAGTTAATCCCAGTGTTCAGGAATGTATGAAAATGTGTTTTTATCTTAAACTTAAAGTAAAGTTTGGTTAAAAATGACAGATAATGTCGCTGAATCTTTGTTAAAATACAAAAGTTAGATTTTTAAGCTCCCAAATTTGACATAAATATAAATTGAATGGTGAAGACGTATCCTAATGGAGCTCTTAAACTATCCATCCCTCCTGTTCCTCCATATTTCACCTTTATTTCTCCTCTCCTGTCACTCAAACACACCTTCGTACTTTCTGAGACGCATTCAGGAACTGTAGGATATTTGAAAGGCACAGACCGTAGAGAGGGAAATTTGAACGCCTATATGAATCGCTTTGGGTGAATTAAAGACAAATGGTGGCTGATAGTCCGCGGTATAAATGACAGTAAAATGACTTACCAACAATAATACCACAGGCGCTCACGAGCCCGATCTCCTTCTTGAGCGCAACACCTCCTCCTCCAGAATCCTTCTCCCCGCCGGCAGCATCCTTTGCAGACCCCGACGTGCTGCTACGTTGTCTGGCACCGTCTGTCATCGTGATGGCTGGACTTTACTTGTTTTATTTCGGTTGTGTTTCTATCTTTTTCTTCCTCACAGCACCTGATGCCGGCTGAGCGCTCAGTCACCTTTGAGCGTAAAAAAAAAAACCCACGTTGACTGAAACGTGTCGTCCTTTATCTGAATGGGGAAGTTGATTGTAGTTGCGCTGTCAGTGGTCTGTGATCATGAGGGTTGGCAAAAAAAAAGTGGAAGGAATTAAAAAAATACAACAGCAGCTAAGGTTTTGATTGTGCGTAAAGATTGTCCGTTTGGGTGCGTAAAAGGTGCGAAATCCCCTCTGCGGCTTTAACTGTAACGTATCTTCAACTGCCGGTGACACAGGTGGTGCCTCACGTCACAAGCTACGCAAATATCAAGTCCGATAGTGGGGCGAGAAGCGCATATTCCATCGGCCTTCATTCAACGTTAAAAAGTAAAAAGAAATGACTTGGTCCTTTTATGCTGCTTCTAATAGTGAGCAGCAAAAAAACAGCAACCAAAGAAGAAAAAAAAGCTCTCACTGCTTCTTTGTTCCAGGTGTGAGAAGAAGAGACAAAAACATCCTCTCCAAAAGCAGAAAAGTGCACTAAAATTAAAAGTTGCCCAGGTCCGCTCAATATATCGGACCTGTGTTTGGCTTGTAGCTATCGGTGGTTGTGTTTGAATAAATACATGTTGTCCCTCTTATGAGTACAGTAGCCACGCCCTCTTTCTTCCCCTTCCTCCTCCTCCCATGCAGAGCTTGTTTTCTTCCTTCAAAAGACCCTCCCTTAAACCCAACCATCAGCTGTTTTTTTTAAAGATTTTTACTCCCGCTGATTCCCCCACACACCTTCCACTCACCAAAATCCTTCAATTTGTAAACAACCCTGCCTTCATTTTAGTGTATTTTTTCACCTTTTCTGTCACTACTACTACTACTACAATTTTTTGACAATCATTTGTAGTCTCTTGTGCTCACATGCAGGCACAGAGGCTCTCGCTCATTCACACTTATTATTCACGATGTAGCAGAAGCAGTCGTCTAAATTTAGCCCCTCAAACCAGACCACACTCAACATGATGCAAGACTGCTGATGTGTTTCCATTCTGTAAGCGTATAGTCCCATTATGCAGAATATAAAAAAGGATTTCCATCCCACGCCTGTAGCTGTGGGTTTTAGCAATACACCCTGCATAGAGCCAAACAAATCTATAAGAAAGAGCTTCTATCTATTGTTGTTTATTGACAATTGTTGTTCAAATTCAATATTTGCAGCCTGGAGGTTTTACTTGTGTGCATGCAGGTGTTTTTTCGTACCTTTTGTTCATGATGAAAGCTGAAACCGAGCAGTGAAATAATTTTACACTCAGGTTTTGGTAGTTCAATCGAACTCTTGTTACTTCCTTAAATCGCTAAAGTGACAGTTTCTTTTGGCTTTAAAGTTGGATTTGCAGAGTAAGAGAAGATGTTATTTCCTTTTTTTTCAGAAATGTACTGATACAGCAAAAGGATGAAAGTAAAACAGGGACTGCTTTTACAAAACGGAATAACATGAAGACATGCAAAAGAACCAACAGATGGCTCTTCTACTGTTTCAACTCATACCTAGTCTGATTGTATTTATAAAGTTCATCATGCCATTCCTACCCATTTATATCTGAATTTGATGTATATCTTTCTTCTCTATGCTTGTGTATGAATGACCCATTCTAATCCTGTTCATGTCATGTTTGTTTACACACAGACAATGACAGGAAACTTGCATACTTCCCTGACATTAAGGAGCTGAATTTCTTCTAATAATGACAGCATTACTAGTCAGCATTTCCTTCAGAAGGTTCAGTGTTATGTTCAAGGAAGCTGCAGCTGCACAGACACTTGCAGGGAAGTGTCAAAAATATTTTGCTGTTTTGGCTTCATATTAATCCGAAAGACCCCCATGCGTCCTCAAAAACTGTTTTCTCATGATACACAGCGCCGAACAAAAGCCAACGAGTGACGCAACTTTAATCTCTCCAAAACTGAGCATTCCAGTTTTGGGCTTTGCTTAGTTGACAGAACAACAAAGTCACCTGAATCACCCCGACTGACTCTAAAATACCGCTCGCATGCTTGTGTTTCCTTTAGTCCTTCCACCGCTGACCCAGATTCTTGTCTTCCACTCTCTGTACTTTCCCTCTCTCTGAATGGTTCGAGTTCTGCAGTGTAGAAATGGCTCTAAATGTACTCATCAGTCAGTGAAGCGCAGGAAGGGGTACACATTGCGGCGACACTGCTCACTAGTAGTGCACGTGCTTGACAATTAGGAAACAGGTCAGTGGGCCAGTTTGTTGACACTTTTGGGGCATACATCACCTATCTGGAACATTTTTGGGTACAGCCTGGTTTCGGTGTCTCGTTGTGGTGCATTAACCTCCTTTAAATGCTTCTTTATTGTAACCACAATCATAACTTCTTTTTGTTTCCTGGTTCATAGATCTGGCCTTAACTGACATCTGAAATACGGTTTCCTTCCATTGACATGATCAATCAACTATCAGGATGGCTTTACGATCAAACACAATGACCCTTTAAACAGCTTCCTTTAGTCATTGTTTATATGATTAGATTGCTATGATTAAATAATTACCAGGTAATAGTAAGAGGTAATAAAGCACACCACATTCTTCCTTTAAAATGGAACGATGAGATTAGGTGACAAAGTCATGCTAGCGATTAAATGCTAATGTCTTCATTTCCAGTCCCCCAATCCTCACTCACTGTCATTTATTCAGTTGAATGTTGTTTGAAGTAATTTCCACACTTGCATGTACTAAAACAATGGTGGGTATTGTTGTATATTTTACAAGTATGTATTAATTTAGCCCATTTGTTGACCTAAAGTTCCTATGTGCCTTTGTTTTAGTTCATATATCTCCCAGGAGAACCTGCTGATCATTTCTAAAGCTAATATACCAAAAATGCTAGCTACAGTTCTAGTACAAGCCCCTAGCCATGCCTTCACATTTTGCTGAATGTTTTTAAACTTCCCATTTTGAAGATTACTACCTAAAATGTTTGATATTTTGCTCTCATTATTTTTCTAATAGGAAGAGACGTGCTAGTAAATTCATTGCTAACATCTTGACATTATCAGAATCAGAAATTCGATAAATATTTAGCATTTCTAGCATCTAAGGCTTCATTTGGGAATATTACGAACATTATTTCCAATTAGCATATGTCAGGGGTATGTACTTCTCTGATTTTTAAATGTGTCATGTGGCCTGAAAGCACTTAACAGATTAAAGAAGGGGAAAGTGTTGGCAGAGGATACCAGGTATTCCAATCAATTAATGACTGGTACCATGTTGGTAAGATGTGTGTGTTTCCAGGTGCTTCTGTTCCTGTGTTTGTGTGTTTGATTAGCTCACTGGACCATTAGAGTAAAGAGATAAGACTCAGAGTTATGTGCCAAAGCCCCGAAGACAAAGATCCTACTGACAAAGACCAGAATTCAGAGGGAAAATGGACAGGGAGGAAAAAGCAAAACAAAAGAAACGTAACTGAACGTTGTTTGGTGTTAGCACAGCGAATAACTTTTCTCTGATCTTCATCCTATTGGGTTTAAAATAAGCAGCATTTGAAGCTAACTGACTTCCTGTTTTAAATTTAGGGTCTTTACATCCCCATCAGATGTAATATCAATATATTGTTCCCATTTAGCGAGGCTAACAAGCTAGCTAGGCCCAGTTATTTGGCTGTTAGTTTCCCATTTCACCACTTTGAACTGGTATGAGGTATCTAAAAAAAAGTTTAATATTGTACCAACATTCTTGGCAGAAACTTAAAAAGCTGAAAAACCAAGGCGCTCCTCTGGTAAAAGAAAGGCCTTCATCCAAATGGCTATGTTAACAACAAAGCTGAGTCATAACCCAGCGCACCAATTGCCTTCTTCCTCAAGTTGAGTTGCATGGCTTCATGTCGTTTTGTCTCAGAAAATATTGTATTACTGTCTTTTATTTTACTCTTAAGGACTTATGAGCAATAATAGCAAGCAACTAGCATGCTAGCTTGTAAAACGAACCTGTGCCTTCCATGACAATCTAGTTTTCGCCTCGTAAAACTCTAGTTTGACTTTTGTGCTGATCTTTACAACCTTTATTCTTGGCTACTGTCCTTAAACTGCAATCTCACTTATCAATTCAACTCCTTATTGTATATTTTAGTTAAAATATGAAGCTGAAAGTCATCATATTAACCTCATACTCATTGGGGCATTTAACATATAAGTGCACAAGTTCAAATAAAAAAAAAAAAAAAACACTCCAGCACAAATAGCATTCAGAAAGTAATATTCGGCCATAGGCTTCATGAGTCAACATAAAGGTTTGTGGGAAATTGCTTAGGACGTACAAAAGAAATGAAGAGGAGTAAGATGAGTGATTTTCTGAGAAGAAGGTCGAGGAATGGCGGTGAAGTCTGAACTTCAGAGGTATGTCATGAGTCAGCTGTTACTAGTATTTTATCACCGTTGAAAGTTGACCCTGGTCGTCTTTCTCTGATAGCGCTGCACACTTCTGCATAACTGTGTGTGGAGAACGAACACATGGAACATCATCCATAACTGTAAACACATGAGACTTTGTCATTCTTCGTCTGTGGTGAAAACATTTAAATCCCTTAAATTAGATTTTCCTAAAAAGACAGATTTAACGATGGGACCTCTCACACACATTCCACTTTGGCATGATGTAATCATCCTAAACATAGAGGACACACAGACACATAACATAACATATGTCCACACACACACACACAAATACACACCCCCTGTGGCAGGTGACAGATCGGCTGGGGAAAGGCATGGAGATTCTCCAGATAAGGCTGTTAATGAGTGACCCTGCTGTTTCAGGTTGTTTGCTGCTCAGTGGCTGGAAAATTGGAACAATAACACGCAAACACAGAGGTAATGGCTGTGGAGCTGGGAGGACAGACTACAGGGAGATGGAGGATCAGACCATAACACTAATAGCAAAGGCGGGATCACAGAAGCACTTTTTAAAATGAGTGACAATGTTGGGGCAGAACCAGTTATCTAGACTGATTATGTGTGTTGTAGACATCTAAATGTATTTCAGACCCAAACTGAGCTCAGAGAAATGCTTAATAGATCACTTGAATAGCATAACCAGTGTTCACAAGTGTAATAAAGACATGTTGGCTTCTTGTCAGGATCTGACACGTCCTTTCCAACAAATAAAAAACAAAGCAAAGGCTTGAATTAATAAGCAACAATTGGACATGTATGCCTTTTTATTTTTTTTTCCGTATCTTTAGATGAGTAAATTGATACCACGCTCATGTCTGTCCACTTAAAACTATCCAGTCTTTTAGCCTAGCTTAGCATAGCAAGACTGGAACTGTACGGACACTGCTAGCCTCCTTCAGTCGAAAAGCAACAGAAGATGCCCAACAGAAGCTTTAAAGTAAATGAATAAAAACTAATTATGTTATTGTTTTATTTACTTAAAAAGCTGCAAGTTTAATCATGACTGTTTAGTGAGAAGCTTCCAGGAGGTTAGTGTGATTGACTCTTGTACAGCATGTTAGACGGTATCTTTATGTTTTTACTTTTTGTTTTTTTAACAAGTAAAGAAGAATTAAAGAAATGAGATACACTGTATTGATCAGTGAACTTAGAAGGAGGTGGAAATAAAATGATGTCACTATCAGGACAAAGCCAGGCTAACTGTTTCCACTATTTTTCTACCTACAGGCTAAGCTAGGCTAACTGGCAGCCGGGGGTTGTTGTGCGCTCACTGAATAGACACAAGAGCGGGATTAATCTTTTCATATGATTAGAATAAAACAAGCCTCTTGTATTTTTGCCAAATAGCAGCTCTGTTATTTTTTAAGATCTTTGAGCCTAATATTAAAGGTCCTGGAGACAATTTTGTTTAATATAAATGTAATTTTAGCTTAAAATGTTCAATAGCTTTGGGAAAAGGAAGTCATAACGTCAAACTAACATTTCAGTCCCGGCAGAAGTGACAAGAATAAGAGCGGACATCGCAGATACATGTCGTCTGCTCATCTAAATTCACTGAGGCTGTAGGTGTTAGAGTGTGCAGCTGAATGAAACAGTAGCACGATGTACTGATTCCACGTTTTGAACTCCACACTAGTCTGCACAAATGTTTCTTATAGTATAAGCCTCTATCAGATTTATTCTTTCTTTATAAGCACTACTTTCATCCTGATTGATATTGACCATGTTTAGAGGGTTAAAATCTTTAATTCTCACTCACACAGTTATTTTAAGTCATTTCTGCATCATGTAATGTAATCTGACATTCAGTCATAAAACCTTAATTTAATGGCTCTGAGCCTTGAGACTCTCACTTTGGTCTTATTCAGCAGAAGCCAATTAAAAGAGAGATGAAAGAGGATAGATTATTGCCAGTAAAAACTGACAGTGACACACCCACAGAGCCTGGGGAGAAAGCAGGAAGAAGAACTTTGTTGATAACCGGCAAAACGGAGAGTACAGAGCCTGGAAGTGAGCCAGGACAGTTAGATTTTACCTCACTGAGCCGACTCTTCTGTACGGTGTCACAACAGGAAGTTAATTTTCAACATGGAGTGCACTGAAGTTACCTTTTGACTCAGAATACGGAGTAGAGAAAATGACCACGGTGATGTGATTGGAAGTGTTTTTTGTATCAGAAAGAAACGCAAATGTGTTTTCTTCCAAACCGAAGACAATAAAGTGTTAAACACAAGAAGTCTTGTTGAGAAGTGTGTCAGCTCGCATGTGTCATATACCACAGTATCACGATTATCTTTAGTGCATCAAGCAAATTGGTGAAATCAAAGTCTGAGTGACAAATTTAGTTGAAGGTATTCAATGTTTTTTGAGCAGAAACTTCTGATAATAAAATTAGCCACACTCCCGATGATAAACTGCATCCACAACTTTAGCCTTAAATCAATCATAAAAAATTAGTCATAAAACAATCACCCCATGTTCAGTGTATATAAGTAGAGACCTTAGCTATTAAGACATAAACTGTTTTTAATATCAGGCTATTATAATGTATTTTTCTGATGTATTGATAATTTCAACATTTTATCTCATAATTATTTTGAGAGAGAGTGGGGAATGACATGCAGGAAAGGAGGTACAGGTTGGATTCAAACCCCAGCTGCCAGCTTTGAGGACTTTGAGGACTCTGACTATACTACTGTACATGAAATCTACAAACTAACCACTAGGCCACCTAGTGGTTAGTTTTGACTTTGAATCTACTACATACAACTTTTAACAGGTAGGTATTGGATGTTTAGTTTGAATCTGGTGAAATTCACCTTCCATACATTGACAAAGAATGCAGTCCTTGAGGTTTTGGCTTCATGTGAAAGAAAGAAAGAAAGAAAGAAAGAAAGAAAGAAAGAAAGAAAAAGATCCCCCTATTATGCAAATAAAACCCTGGACCCCTCCCCTTTTCCTGATACCTCAGATTATTTCCTGCGATTCCAAATTAGATTTTTTTTTCCTCAATATTAGAGACTTCAATTTTCCAAATGTCCAAATGTAGTTTTGTTAAACTGAAACCAGCAGAATGAAGACAAAGACTTAGAATCAGAACACAAGAGGCTAATCATCAGGTGACTGATTCGGGTGATTGGATGATGTGCAAACAGCTGATAATTACTGTCATCAGTGAGCTGTTACTTAGCTATAAGAGATGGAAGGGTCTTTACCTCTGTGATGGTTTTAATGGGATAATATAAACTGTTAATGGAGGCTAATCTTAAATGTCTTTTATGATGTATTCAGGGTATTGTTCTTTTGTTATTTCATTTATCAGAGTCACTGCTCTTTGTTGATTGATCATGGTTTCCTCTGGTTACAGTAAATGTTATTCTTCACCTTCACTTCAAGAAAAATGATCCTGTCTGTAATTTGATCGTGTTCCAGTGTTGCTAGGAGAACAAAGACGTCTCAGAGTTAAAACCCTGCACGTTGGCATAAGGCGATCAACCAGGAGCACAAGTTAAAACCAGCTTTTCTTGAGAAAATACCTCAGGGAGAAGGAGGGGAAGGAGGTGGAGGAGGAGGCGTATCTGTTATGTCATTACCCCCAAATAAAAAAAGTTGTTGTCTATCTGGGGAAACATTGTGTAACAATTTAATAGAAAACATACAAACAGCTCTTTGTTTTTCTGGCTCAGAGACTGCAACACTTTTGCACGTTTCCAGCTGTGCTCATGTGTGAAACAGGGTAACACATGCCACTTAATACTTGGAAAAATGTAACTGTTTACTTGTTTTGTTTTGCCAGTTTCTGCTTTGCATATTGCCACCAAATAAGGAGCAGAAAGATGACGCCTGTGCAGCGGCGTCAACGCCCATTTTTTTTTCAACGAAATCTCCAAGACTTCCGGTCCCGAGCACATGTTTATTCACAGACATGTGTGCGCGTAATGTGACAGAACCTTCACTCAGTCCCGTTATAGCTATGAACACTTCATTTAGAGAAACATAAGCTGGGGTTGCCCAATGGCAGAGGAAGGAGGGGGAAGTCTATATAGAGAGAGAGATGGACGGTGCTAAAAGAGGGGGGGAAAAAAAGTAATTTTCTGACCTCTGCAAGAAAGAGAGGAATGTGTGAAATTACAGTAAAGGTTGAAGAGGGGTGAAGAGAGGAGCTAACGGGTGGTGGTAAGAAGGGATAGAAGAGGAGAGGAGAGGAGTGACAGAAGCGTGTGTGAGCGTGGGGCGTGGAGATGGTAATAGGAGCCGTGTGTTTATGTCCTAAAAAACGTATGAGTTCTCGGGACAATGTGTTCAAAAACACATGCGGAGATCAAGACCCAAACAAACTTACTGATTCTCCTGACGTTCCTGAAGTGAGCATCTTCCAGCTGTAAACACAGGAAATAAAGATGACTGTTCTGTTCATTCACATGAGGTCTGGGCTGCATCATTTCTCCTTTCAGGTGCAAAAATGATCAAAGTGTAAAGTGCTGAATTTATGTGTTGTTTTTCAATTTTGTGTTTTTTTCTTTATTGCAAATGTCTGCACCAGTTGTTCTGCGTTCTCTCACTTTGAGTCATGTACATGTTGAAACTCCTTTAGGGGGGGAAAATACAATCTGACAGTTTGAGGGTTTTTGTAGAGATGCACTGATCCACTTTTCTATACTTATTCCTTTGTATAAAGGAAGCTACACAACTCAATACTTTCAAGTACAAAAATGCATCCTGTAGTTGAGTTTCCATTTTCCATTCAACTGTCAACCGAAACATCGAAGCAACCTTTTGAAATGTCGTAATTTGTTGCACAGCTGAGTCATCAGTAATTTGAGTTCAATTCTAATTACATTTGAATACAGCTTTTCAAATGTGACACTTGAAAATGCATTTTAACAAGCTACAATCATGAATGTGAAAGGGTTTGCTTGTAGTGAACCCAACTCTGCAGCTCCCTCGACTGTGCAGTGTTTTAGCGTCTTTCAGCTCATTGTTTTGGTTAATGCGACACACAATCCCAGAAGTCGTCTGTTTGGATTCACGGTTATTATTCTTTTAGATGGTAGCTAATAAACCTGCTGTATGCTACCCGTGACCACAGACATAACAGCCAAAGTTAGCCACTAGTTGGATATCATAGAGAAGCTATTTGCAGCTAAAGAGCTTGATCTTTCCCTCAGGAGCTGGTGGAGACCAAAATTAGAGGCAAAAGGGAAAAACACCATAATGTCCATGCATGTCTCTCAAATTTTCAAATAGGCAACTGCTACTGACTGTTTTTGCGAATGGATTTTGCTATGAGACCATGATGTGTAAATATTGTGTTCGGATGATGTTGCTGCCCCCTAGTGGCAAGAATTTTTTTTATAAATGCAGCTCTAATGATGTGAAAGTTCATCCGTGTTAAGTTTTTCTACATTTGCTTTCTTTCGAAACGTTGCAGTGTAGTGAAGACTCGAACATCATCTGACAACCTTGATGGACACACAGGAAGAATGGCCAGTCAAAACAATAACCCACCAAAATAAAAGCATACTGGATTCAAGGCAACAGAATCTGGTGTCACCTGGGACATCAGTTGCCAGTTTTGTTTCTGTGGTTGTAATACTTGTTGTTGATTCCTGTATTTGGTGGTGAGGTTATTATCGTGTAATTTTTTTTTTTAGTTATTTATTTAATTTTGCTAATGTGTTCAGCTGCTTCTATTAATGGCTCATTATCATTTTGTTGTTAATTCCTTTGGGAAATCCGCCACTCATTTATACATGTGTATCCTGATAGACTCGTTTGGGGCCGACAGCTGCTCTAAATAGAACATTATTCTAAATAAACAGATGTTTGAACACAATCATGTGTCATTTGCAATTTTCTTGTCTTTTTCTAAAAACTTGAGCCAGTCTGAGCTTGTCTGCACATTGTCTTATCAGGAGGAGAGGTCACACCTTTTAAAAAAACACTCTGCAGCTGACACACTTCTGTCCCTCTCATCCGGCTCTTTGTTTACCCAGATCTGCAATATCCCTGTTGACTTTAAAGATCAATAAAATCACTTTTGCACTGGCACACAGGGACAAAGGACACAACTTAATATAAGGGTCATGCAAACAAATACTTCAATTTGTATGCCACAAATGCCTATGCACGTTTTGAGCTAATGACACAGGTTTCTCAATTAAGTGTATTTTTTTCCCATAGATATTCTGCAAAGAAAGCAGCAGTCAGCCTATGAGGGAAACAAGTGATTTGATCTGTGCAGTAATCTTGATCAGCTGAGTCAGCAGCTGAGTGTGTCACAGCACAGTTTGTGTGTGTGTGTGTGTGTGTGTGTGTGTGTGTGTGTGTGTGTGTGTGTGTGTGTGTGTGTGTCAGTGTGCAAACCTGAGTGCGTGTGTACTTGAAGCTTGTTTTTGTTGTATGTTGTACCTCTTGTGGTACAAAGACACATTTCTCACTATGTGAGACAATAAAGTTAATCATGAATCTTGAATCTTGACAGTGCCATCACACACTGGGACATATCACACCGGGTCACCAATATTAAGCTGTTATGGATTCAAAGTCAAAGTCAAAGAAGGGCTTAGGTAAGCTTAGTTACGGGGCTTTTGCAGAATCACAACATACAAAGAATAGCTCTTTATTATCATTAAATGTTTGTTCAGATTCAAAATGCAAGTAGATTTGCAGTTAATAATAATCCCATGACAAAAGGTCATATTTCTTGTTGAAGTAGAGCCATGCTTTTTAAGGTTTAATGCAGTTTCTCTATCACACTGTGCCTGTGTTAGCACTAGATGCTAGCTTGTATGTACACAAACAGACAGTCTGTCGTGTTTCTGCATGGCATGGCCACATAGACAAGTCCTGGCCAAACTTCCTGTTAAGTTTTGAGCAGAACTGAAATCGATTTTTTTGTTCTGACGTTTGCTGCCATTTTTAGTAGCAGTGTGTGTGTGTGTGTGTGTGCGTGTGTGCGTGTGTGCGTGTGTGCGTGTGTGCGCGTATGTGCGTGTGTGTGTGTGTGTGTGTGTGTGCTTGTGCTCTCATTGCTCCTTGACCATGAAAACACAGCTTCCTCTTTCAGGGAGGACTGAGAACGACTTGTACAGATAAAAACATAGATCAGGTTGTATTTTCACACGAAGAAGCACGTAGAGAGTCCTATTTTTCTCCTGTCTGTGTGTCTGTGTGTGTGTGTTCATGTTTCCAGCTCCTGTCTGACTGTCTGACCGTCGCCAATGTCTGGACGAGGCTATTTTTTATAAATCTGGCTAAATCCAGTTCAAGCTGCTTCAAGAAACAGCCTCCTCAGCTTACCCGCTATACCACTCCTCCCACCTTCTCTATCTCATGTCATCTCCCTCCTTTTTCTGTTTGATTGTTCAGTTTCTCCGCTGTACAGCTCTATGTTCCTTCATTACAACTCTCTTTAACCTGTTACCGGTTACCTGTCGTAACCTGTTGACTGATTGTTTTTGTCTCTCCCTAGGGCGTGTATGGTTTGGTTCAGTGTGTTAAGGGATCCTGTGGCTTGTGGTAGAGGCTGATAGTTTTGATCTGATAGCTCTTGGTCAATTATTAATGTTGTTAACAATTTCGGATTGTAAAAATAAACCTGAAAAATAAAATGATTTAACTTGACTGGTTGATTTATGTTCGACTCCCTGTAAAACGAGTCATTAATTTAGGGGTCGTAATAGTCTTCTTTCTAATTTCTTCCTTCTACTTTTCTGCATCATCTCCTTTTTTAAATTCTGATTGTTTACTGATGAAAAAGACAGCAGCAAGTCAAAAAAGGAAAAAAAAGTTTAAGCTTTATTTGTGTGGTGTGTATCTGCAATTATTTGGTCTATTTAGCTCCGTTTCCACCAAATGGTCCAGTTTGGTTAAGTACAGTTTGCTACCTTATGGTACGGTAAACCCTGATCGTGCCAACTGTACCCTTACTTGGTAAGCAGAGTGTAAGCCAGATGGCGATAGCCACCCAACCCAGTAAACAAAGAGAGACAATGTAGGACGTCCACCAGAGGTCTGCACCTAAGGTTGTCCATGGGGCAGTGATAACAGGCATCTTAGCATTTAGCCGTTAGCCAGCTAATATTACTTTAAAGGCTTAATATGTGATTTTTCACACTTAAATATAATAGAAATCAAGTATATCCTCTGAAAATAACTCTGTGAGTCATGACTGTCTACAATGGGTGTAACACCCGAGTCCCACTGTCTGTGATGTTTTCAGAGTTTTCAGAGTCCTATCTTCAGTTTGTTTACATCGCCAGGACGGCATATAAAGCCTTTAATCTAGTGACTTAAAAGTGCCTTTAATTGTTTTACAATATATATATATATTAATGTTAGCTGTACTCAAGCTGTTGTGACTCATTATTAAATATGTTGTTTTCCTAAAAAAGGTTTAAAATTTACAAACAAGTTTTTACAAATCACATTTAAGCAAACATCATAAATGTGAAGAAAAACAGCCTTATCTGGACGTTCTTTTGAGTTCCTTTGGTTAAAAACAGGACTGCAGTAAGTCTGAGGTTGAGGGGGGATGTTGTCGCTTGTATTTGTATGTTTTTGTGTTTGCTTCTCTCTCCGTGTGTACAATATGATGTATCACTCTTGTGGAGGTGTGGAATCTCACACTCTCCTTCTTTGTGGACATTTCCCACGATGACGCTTCACTCAAGTCTCCAAAACACTCAGGCCTCATGGTATGTATACGTGTGTGTGTGTGTGTTTGTGTGTTTTAGTGTAGATGTGGGCATTTAACGGCCCTATTCATGAATTACACAATCACCCCCAAAGCTAAGGACAACGCTCCCGTTTTCACATCTGCTGACACCTTTGTGGTTGATGCCTGAAAATTAAAGGTTATAATACGTGTTTGCATGCCTGAGCTCCTGTTTTGAATGCAAATATCCCGACATTCGCATGCTTTAATTAGTTTTCAGCTTGGGCTTGGGGTAATTTTTAAAGAATGATGGCCACTGATTGAATCTTTGTGGATGCATAATGATGCAGAAATGTACCCTTGGTAACATGTCAACAAGAACTGTCACCAACAATATGAAATATAGCCTAGTCCTTTTTGTTTATTGATTCTAATCAAAACTTGCATCTATTTCACAGGTGGACTGTCTTTTTGATTTGGTACAGCTGTAGATTGTGATGTCGCTGTGTGAGGTTATTTGGTAAAGCGTGATAAATCTCAGAGTGTGTGTGGTCGATTTTTCTGCCTCAAGGACGTCGCTTTTCTGGCAGCCAGGTTGGATGAATAAAATATTTATGTGGTGTGTGAGTGTAGCCCAGGCTATGAATAGTTCCAGCCAAACATAAAACCATTAGTTTTCCCTACACAGCTTCATGTCTCTCCCACAAACACACACAGATGTAAATTCATACATAGCTTCACTGACTTGCGGGATGCACGCTGCATTCTGATTATGGCGACGTATTGATATTCTGGATGACTCTGCAGAAGGTCACGTTCGATACAAGCTGCAGTCTGTTTCTCCGTTAGGCCCGATCGTCGATGTCTTTCTGTGGAGATTTATGAATGAGAAAAGCTATTAAAGGGGCATTTACGCAAAATTTAAATTCAAGCAGGTATTAATCAAGCCTGTAGAGTAAGACACAAATTGAAAGAGTTGCTCTCACAGATCTCTGCAGCTGTTTTGGTCAGAGAACCTGAGAATAAAGCAGTGAAGAAGGCTTCTAAGGTGAAAAGGGCATCACAGGACAATTAATGAATTACCGCCTTGTGGTAGTCTGTCAAAGCAAACAAGTAAAGCTGCAATTTAAATCATGTGTTTCAAATAGAAAGACAGGGATATACTACAAAAAAAAAAAAAGTGTCATATTTAAGCCTTAAATGAACAGGAGAGGTTGCACCACAATAATTCACTTTTTTTTTTTTCAGCACAGCAGAGTTCAAGTGGACATAAATGCAAAAGTTGAAGACATTCATTGAGGCATTCTTGAAACATCACTTTCAAAAGAGCAGTATTGATGGACAAACCAGCAGTATAATGAATCATTCAATTGTTAATACTGCTATGCTGAAAAATAAACATAAAACATCAGCAACAACCGAAAGAATCTATTCGATCCAATCAAGCACCTGTTCTCCCCCTGCACACCTTCACATCCTGCTTTGCAAATTCTTTATTAGACAATCTTTATTATGGTAGATATTGAGCTCTGCAGGGGAACAGTGACATACCTGATATACCAAAGACCACCGCCAAGGACATGCAGGGTTAAAAACTCTTACAAAAAAAAGAGGGCTTTTGACAGCTGCTGACTTTATTTATGAAACTATCAACTAGAGCAGAACATGACTTCTGGAGAGGATGTGAGAGCTGTCACACCCATAACTGCATGCACTCACACCAAGACGCCGACTAACAACCACAAACACCTCAAAAAGACACTGCAGGAAATCATAGATCTAAATATCTATCTGAGGATAGGGGCACGGGGATGAGGGGTGAAGGACCACCAACTGCAAGGCATCAAGGGAGGTATGAGGAAGGGTATCAAAATATATCATCATTTAAATGTATTTTTGTCTGCAAGTCTTTGTTTTGGTTCTTTGTAACTAACATAAATCAAGTATTTAATGTGTTCCCCCCCCAGTAAAACGTAATCCATCAATCCGCACAAATGTTGATACTAGTCCGACACCTACTGGCCTGATGTAACATAGCATCCACAAGGCGTTTGTGGTGTAATGACATGCAGCCGCCTGCAGAGGGCAGAGTAACACAACTCTGCAGCACCGTGTGGCCTGATACTAGTGCAGACATTTGAAGAATAAACTCCTGCAAGTGAGTGTTTAATTTAACTTTTATACTCGTAGGAAGAACGAGTTAAATCATGAAAAAGGGTGAGGTCTCTCATTCGTCGCTCTCAGACTACTAAACAGGCTTTGAAGAGTTTATCTCCATTACCCTGGCGGTGCTAATTAAGCTATAAAACGGTTTAATGCGGTGAAAGACGGAAAGCTTTGTTGTTTTCGGGCTATGGTGGATCATTTTGGTTGTTTAAAGCTACTTGTAAGAGTCCCAAATGATGGCATTAGCCTTGAAAACAATTAAATTAATTTCCCTTGCTGTTAAATTTACCCCAAAATGTGTATCCCGTTTATTTTCCTGCCAGATAAGTTTGCAAGCAGGTAATTAAAGGAGCACTATAAGAACTGGCCACGTAGCGTTAGTGTGTGTAACAACTCCGTTTAAAACATGCATGTTTGTACAGGTTGAAGTCTGAAGGCAAATGTTTGGTCTCAAAACTCGTAATTACCTGCAGCAGAGTGCACCTGTGCGTTCTCTCGCAAGTACTCCTGGGAAATGACGTTTACCTTCGTAGTTCCCTTGGTGAAAATACAGAGGATGTTTGATTAATGCGTAAAATGTAACACAAAATGAGCACGAATAGAAACAAAATGTATTCAGGAAATTAGAATATTTTAGTACTACATTTTTTTTTTATTATTGATTAATCTGTTTGATAATAATATAGTCTGTTGTATGCCTTAAAATCGTTTTTAAAAAAAATCTGTGATCTTAATTTGTCTCCAATAGTCTGACCAGCAACCCCTTATCAAATTGCATTGAGTTGATGATGATGAAAAAACCTAGACAATTGCATTAATACCACATCCACGCGTCCAAGGACAAATCGACGTACAGTATTAGCATTTATCAGCAGTCATAAGGCGGTAAATAAATATTATTATAAGGCATAGAAGCTCTAACACACACAGCAATGAACTCTACATAATTAACATTTATTTCACATGATGTTGAGAGTCTAAAATCCTGTGTACAATTCTTTCTTTTCTTCCTCTCAACCTGTTTTTAGATCAGACGGAGCCCAGGAGGAATTCACTGGAAAGGTCATCCTCCCGGTGAGATACGGGCTTCATCCTTCAGGCCAGAAATGCAAGACGGGGAATGTGCTGTCACCTGCAGCTACTGTATCTGGTTGCTCGGGGAAAAGTTTACAGACAGGTGAGAGAACAGGTGTGAGGGAAGAAATGTAATATGTTTTTATTCTGTAGTCTTTTTTTTTTCCCTGTGAGGCTTTTTTTGCCTTTACAGAGGAAGAAAAGACGTGAATAGAGAGGATGAGTACAAAGTGTCTTAACCTCCCAGTTACATAATACAATTCCAATTCCAGATACCGTTTAGACTTTAATCGGCCATTTCTTTTTGTGTCCTGTCCCAGTATTTCTTTTTCTTGTGTGTATGTTTGTGGACATTTGCAAATATAGCATGTGAAACTTTGCACACATCCCACGTCCTGTGCTCGCACGCTCCCCCACAGGTCCTTAAAAAGTCTTAATTTTTGTTTTTGAAAGTCTGTAGCTAAAAAAAGGGGCCTTTAATTGTCTGGAATTTTAGAAAGGCAGGCATTAAATTTGATCTGCGGCCGACTAAATTGGCATAATGTCCGCTTATTTGTCCGGTTTTGTTGTGTTTTGTTTAGCCTTGTGTCTCTCAACGATGTCAATTTCCAACGCTTTATTTGGATTATAGAAGCTTTTGACTCCGCCGAATAAGTGGCTGCATGCTCTGAGCGGCCTCACTGCATATATTTAACTCTTATGAAGCAAAGAGGGAAGTGTCTCTGATGGGTTTTTTTGTCATTTATATTGTTGTGTTTGTGGTTATAAATGGACATGGCAGTAAAACCTGCACTCATATCTGTAGAAGCCTTGTGTGCAGTAGGCGTTTCTGCAATATCCCTTACAGATTTAGCTTAAATATTCATTGTGACCCCAAAACCCCCTCCTCCCCCCATCACCACACACTCAAAAGCCTCCTCCCCATCCTTCACCACCCACCCCCCTCCCCCCCGTCTCCCCTGGGACCCCAACGAATGTCTGCTGAGAGGTCTCTAGTGCCAAAAAGCAGGAAGTCACAGCTGTGCTCATCCCCCTTTCAGCATGTGTGAGAGTGAGCAAGTGTGTTATTGTCCCCCTCGTCTGTATCCGTGCAAAGATCTGGGTCAGAATGTTTTGTGTGTTCGTGTGTGTGTGTTTTCTATCTCTAAACGTCTGTGTATTGTGTCTCCGTCTGGTTATCTGGCCAGTATGATGCTGGTTTCTATTCCCACCTCTTTGCTGCACAAGTTTCCAGTGCCGTTAAATGAAAGCCGGGCTTATACAGCCTAATAAACACTCTGTGTGCCTGAGCTCTGTGTCATTGTGGCTTACAGTATACGACTGGCTGCACTGGTGGAAACACACACACACACACACACACACACACACACACACACACACACACACACACACACACACACACACACACACACACACACACACACACACATAAACATACACTCACTCGCACAAAGTCAAGTTTATACTTTTTTATGGTTTTTGTCACTTCTTCTTTACTTCTTCATTTCACCACTTTCTCTCCAATTTTGTTCTAAATCTGTTTGTTTTGATTCTCTCTTTCTAAGCAGTGTGCGGCCTAAATATGTAACTGCTATTACAATAAGTCAATCAGTGAATTCAGTCTGGCAACTATTCTGACATCAGTTGTTCATTTTTTAAGAGTGTTTTTAAATTT
Source organism: Labrus bergylta (assembly GCF_963930695.1). NCBI lineage: Eukaryota > Metazoa > Chordata > Actinopteri > Labriformes > Labridae > Labrus > Labrus bergylta. The sequence goes on along the minus strand of NC_089216.1, from coordinate 6,924,992 downwards.
CTATTTCTTTTCAAAAACTGACTTCTGAGGATTTGCTGCATTTCTCTCTTTAATGCGCTTGTTCATTTAATGTTTTTTGTTTCGTGGACTAACAATGCATTTGAAGGCATCACTTTAGGCTCTAGTAGACTTTTTTAATTACACATGCAACAGCGTTTGTTGTCAGCCTTTGATGTGATGTTTAGCTTTTAGAGGCACAAATTCCAGACTGTTAATAGTCTAAACAATTTATCGATTAATCAGGCATATTTCAGCAAATTAAACAAAGATGAAATAATCATTCACTGCGGCTTTAGGGATTTTAATAGAAGTGAATATTGAGGAGGCATCGCTGGCCCGAGCAGGTAGTGTGTGCACACCATGCGGACGGCCCGGGTTTGCAACCTACATAGATAGATAGATAGATACTTTATTGATCCCGAGGGAAATTCAAAGCATCCAGTAGCAGGTTACAAGACGTCACATGACATGAAACATTTGTTACAAATAAAGCCACAAAAAAAACATGTCATTTTTCACTCTCTCTCTCTCTCCCTGTTTTTGACTCTATCCACATTCAGGTCTCTAAAATTAAAACATAAAGAGCACAAAAATAAATGTAATTAAAAAAAAAAGAAGAAGTGGATATTGCCTCTTTGTTTTACACGAAAAGCCAGTTCTGTAGTTCCTTGAACATTCTGTCTTATAGCCACCAGGGGGAGACTCCACTGGTTGCAAAAAAGTACATTTTGCAGATTGAATGAAAGGAGTGAAAAAATGACTCCACTTCTCAGTTGATTTATTACCTCAATAACTTTTCATACTTATTTTTAGTGGTCTCAATATTTACTTTAAGTTTTCTTCAACACTGCATAATGGTCCATTATTGAGTTAAATGACACTAAAGGAAGGCGTACCTGTGATTCACAACTCGGATAGAGACATAGCAAGGTGTATCAACTCTGTTGTTCAAATATGGTTACTTTTGGCTTGAAAGATTCAAGATGTCAGTGTCCAAAATATCACTTTTTTTTAGTTGCATCCCAAATTTCTAATTTTGCAGCAACTCTTATCTATTAAAGCGAGAGTGGAGAAAGGGAGGCGTTTAAAGATATGTTTTTCTGAGTTTATTGTAGAAGGAAATTCCTAGCTTGCACCTCACCTCAGCACCGCCCAACAACATCTTTTGGGTGAATTTGAACATCCACTACAGTTCTTTAACTTTAGTGTAAGACCTCTCAGATGCTGATAGTTAAAGAAAGTCAGGTGCTTTCCCTCATTTGCTCAGGGCAGCTTACAGTTTAAAGGATATTGGAAGGAGATTGCATCATTTCAAAAACAGGTGGCATCCAAAAGTAATGTTTTTGTGTGCGTTGCTTTTCTTCTTTTCTGCTGCTCCTTGTGCAGCCAGCTCTCTGCTGTAAATCTGCGGCCTCTGGTCTTAACAGGCGCAGTGTGCCTCTGTAACACCGGCTGCCTTTGTTTTGGTTACAGATAAAATCAGCGAAGGAAAACACGACAGCGGAGCGAGAAAGGAGAAAGAGGGAGAGGCTATAAGAGTCTCAGAAAGACCAGGCTGTGAACGAGTGTGTGCCATTCCCCGTGGTGCAGGAGGAAATAGACAAAATCCAAAGAGTGAGTAGGGACGATCTTCCCTCCTCTTTTTTTTTTTTTTTTTATAACTTGAATAAGATACACGCTGAGAAAAAAAGAGAGGGGAGGAGGGAGAGGAAATGATAGCTCCTAAAAAAAGAGTGATGATTTGGCAAAGCATGCTCTCAACTGCTTCCTCACTGCGAAAGAAAGATTGACATGTCAGTCACTCCAAACTTTTGATTTATGTCTTAAGTCATGTCTCGTCTGATTTATCTCTTCTGCCCTCTCCTCCCTTTATCCCACCTTTAATTCACCCTGACGGTGCCTTACATGCATGCTGTGTTTGTGCACATGTGGCCATATGGAGTCAATCACACCGCCTGTTGTTCGTGTTTTCTTTGGGAATGTTGACAAGTTGACAGGCAAGGCGCTTCACTGACATCTGACAGGGGAGACGGACAGATACAGGGAAGAAGTGGGGGGGGGGGGGGAGGGGGGGGGAGACACTGAACAAGATAGGGGGGAGGTGAGAGAAAAAGAGGTGGAGAGATGAAGAGGGGGGAAAAAAATGACTTCACGTCCCCGAGACCGGACTGCCCCCTTTTTTCCCCTCAGCCTCTCTCTGTCTCTCAACTTTTTTTTCCTCCCTCCCTCCCTCCTCCTCCTCCTCCTCCTCCTCCTCCTCCTCCTCCTTCTCTGTGTGTTTTTTTTTAAATGATTTGGGGATAAGAGGGGAACAAGCATTCAGAGCTTGGCCGACAGTGCAGGCAGGCAGGAGCGTCACACATGGGCAGCACACTGGGACTGAAGAGGACTGAAGAGGCTTGGGATTTTATTTGGATCTGATGCACTAGAAGAGTTACTAACAGGCAGAAGAGGCAGGAAGAAAAAAAAAAAAAGAAGAGAAAGGGCATTTAGATTAATATGGGATTTTAAACAATACACTTACACAGACACGCCGTACAAAAAGAACGAGAAAAGCCAGATGCACTGAAATGTTTTTGTAGAAAAAGGAGGCCGACTAAACATTTTTCCAGGCGGCGATTGGAGTTTTCTTGCACTTCTTCCAGAGACAGAGGCACATTTTGACCGAAAAGAGAAGAATCCTCGTCTTCATCCAGCAATGCTTTTGAGAAACTCTGAACTAAACTGTTGCTGTCTCCCGTCCTGGAAGCAGACGCAGGCGTAGGACACAGTTACCTTTCCTGAAAAGAGGATCCACATTGTCCAATTTTTTTTCCCCTGCAAAGTCCCGTGAAGCGCAGGTGCTGTGCTGACTGTCACCATGTTTTCTTTAAGGTTCTGTTTAAAACCATCATGGACTACTTGCCTTTTGGCGCTGTGCCTCCTGGATGTATGGATCTCAGCCTTGCCTGCCCAGCAATCTCAACCCAAGCAGAAGCCCCGTCGGACCAGGCAGATGTCACCTCTAACCACCACCACCTCCTCATCAGCAGCCGGCAACCTGTCGGAGAGCGCAGAGAGCAAAGTGGAGCGCCTCGGCCAGGAGTTCAAGAGAAACGTTCGCGAGCTACGAGAAAAGAGCTCCTGCTTGGACATGGTCTTCCTGGTGGACGAGTCGTCCAGTGTGGGGGCCAACAACTTCCTGAGAGAGCTGAGGTTTGTGAGCAAGATGCTGTCGGACTTCCCCGTTGCGCCGGAGAACACGCGTGTCGCGTTGGTCACCTTTTCTTCCAAGACCCATGTGGTGACGAGGGTGGACCACATCTCAGCGCCCAAACCCGACCAGCACAAGTGTTCCCTGTTCAACCGGGAGATCCCTGCCATCAACTACAGAGGAGGGGGCACCTACACGAAAGGAGCCTTCCAGAGAGCAGCGGTGAGTCAGACATGAATCAACATTTTTCTGCGTATTTAATCTCATGTCTTTTTTTTTCCAAAATAGCTCTTCTGTCTCTTTTTCTTTCTCTCTTTACAAGGAACCTGCGCTTGCTTTTTTTGGAAACCTTTGTTTTAAGTGTGAGTCAGTTAGTTGGTCAGTCAGCTCGTCTGCATCCTGCTGTGTGTGTGTGCAGGGAGTGATTGCAGCTTAGTAAGGCTGATGGTAATGATGCCCTGCGTGGCCCTTGCTGCTGCCGCTGCTACTGCTTCCTCTAAATTACACACCAGCAGATAGTGAGGGGAAGCCGCTTGCCGGGCTAATTGTCGAGGAGTTTCCAGTGATAAAAATACCATCAAGAGCGAGCACACGTATGCACAAGCACAGACACACACACACACACAGTAGGTAACAGTAGGTAACAGTAGGTATGAGGGACAAATAGCGAGACACACACGTCAAGTGGAGACTTTGTAGTTGGTCTGTGGATTGTGGGCAGTGTGTGTTAGATGAAGCTCTCCTTGTGTTTCCGATTGAGTTTCCTCCATGTTCCTTCCAGTGTGTGTAACCGTAGTGTGTTTGACAGAAGCCTTTGGATTGCATGTGTGAATTTGTTTGGGAGGCAGGTATTTGGGGTGGTTTGTGGGATTACAGGAGGTCAGCATGTTAGCTTGTTTATGGTTTGTTTGATTTGTGCAGCCTGACACCCAGCAGCACACACACACACACACACACACACGCACACACACTGAGGACATATGGCACAGTTCATCCGTCAAGTCCAAACAGCCCAGCTGTTGGAGCTGTGTTGGTGGTATAGAGACCGGTCCTGTGTAAACACACCACCTCAGCTCAGGCCTCAGAGGGGGCTTTCGGTTCCGAGTGTTAGTTTGGATAGTACAGGATTCAGGTGCGTTTGGAAAAACCGCAGCCTGTTTGTACACTAGCTTCTGGGAATTTTCAGTCGGCTGGTTGTTGTTGCATCAACACAGCTGAACGCATAAATGGAAAACGGTACAAAATGTTGATGTTTGGATTGGGTGCACCAGAGTCAAAAATGTTCTCTGTCTGGATCACGGGATGTAGCACATGATGGTGTGAATAGCTAAGTTTGTTGCAGGCTAACCCCAACATCAACTCCTTTATGTCGGTGATGTGGTCGATGAAGGGAGACAAAGACACTGTTGGCAGCATTGGCCTTTACAGCCACTACTTTCACCACAAGTCAGTCACAGGATTCTTCTTGAACTTCAGACAAGCAAGACAACAGTTTAAACACATCTTTAAGCAGGTAGACACGCTTTAATGGCAATGCAAATCCATTCATGCACATAGTCAATGTTTAAGTCTCAGACAGGCAGTAAGAGACGTGCTACAAGTGAGCACGCCCGCTTCATGTTGCCGCTATTTGCTGAAACTTTGAGAGGGGAGAATACAATTTTACCTGATTGCTGGACAACACCGACACCCGCTGTGACACAAAGAGGAGGCGGCAGTGCTCTTTGGTCAGTGACCGTGTGAGACGTTGGCAAAACATGCAGAAGACCGCAGAACCTGAGCTGTTGTCAGTCTCAAATCACAATTTAATGCCACTTCAATCCTTTTATGAAATGATAGGTTGAGTAATCGATGTTTCCTCATGCGTGCGCCACAATCAAACAGCTGTGTTTAAACCGGTGATGACGGTATGGCAAAAATCCACGTTGTTGCAGAATGTGATACTGGTGCTGACATTGAAACGGGTTAACCGCCAACCAAGACTGATTTATCTGGGATGTAAAAAAAAGCCTTTCAATACTATTTTTTTTTTAAAACACACATTTAAAAAATTTTAGTCGGTGAGAAAAATATTGCGATACTCTTTTTTTTTTTTTTTTAAACCAGCAGAGGGCGCTAACGGTTTGGCCGAAGATTTTTCGGAGACAGACGTGATGTCTTTTGTCAAATCGTGGGTGTTGGAGCCTATTTTGTATTTTCATTTTCAGAGAAACTAGAGATGTATTTATACATATTTAGAAATGAATTGACTTCAAACCAACGAAAATCGAATCAATTCCTACCCAGCATGATGATACAAATAGTGTCGTTAGTTGAGTGTCCGTAATACCAGCAGCTTAATCTGTGCATTTCTACTTCATAATTGGTGTAAATATGGTCTTAAAAATGTAATATATTGATATATCTATCTCACTTTGACGTCACAGTGCTAACTGTCCATGAACGTGCGTCTCAACATAAATCACATCAGCCTTCTTTTATAGATGAAAGAGTGAGTTAGTTGAGTTTTGGCAGGTTTACGCTTCAGTCTATCCCTGTTTTAAGCTAACAGCCTTTGGACCGTATCCTCAGGCTTAGCGCTGAAAGTTTGGCCCTGAGGACAGGTTTTCAGCTCGCCCTCCTCTTTTAAGTGCTGATAAGGAGGCCGCTGGCTGCGTCCCAGCTGCTAAAGACTACAACAATACAGAGAAAAGGCTTTCTGGGGGAACTTTAGTGGCTTATCGTCATTCACAAACACTCTAAATGTTTTGGGTGATTTATCAAGTGATGTAGTAGTCTGAAGCAGCCAAAGTTGGCTTTAGAAAGAAGCAGGGTGCACTCCTTTTAGGGCCCTGAAGTTGGCTCTGAAACATTGTGATTGACTCATTGTCTGATTAAATTTAAGGTTAAATGCAATTCACTAATCTCAGCCAACAAACACTCCTGTATTTCCTTTCCAGTGTGGCATCTGCATGGTGAGAGTCAGACTCGAGCCGTGTATGAGTAATGGGAAAGCTACGTGCAGCCTACACACAGCTGAGATCTTTTGGAAAGATAGATGAGTCTAACAGACTCAGACCGTGTACCGGTTGTCCAGAAACCAGCCCGACACCTGATGGATTCAGTCTGACCCTGATCAAGGGAGTAATGTTAAAATATTAAAAAACAGCCCCCGAATGTTATTATTTTTTTTTTAATCCTCTGTCTGAATCTTACTGGAAAGAGAAAAATGGAATTTGTGGTCTCTTTCCATTAGCTGTATGAAGGAGGGGTCCGCTAACTCTGATCTACAAGGCACATATCCTCCTGTCATCACGCACCCACTGACCTGTTGGAAAGTGTACAGTATGCGAGGGATGAATTGGAAATTTGCAGCATGTGTGTGCGTGCAAGTAATTAGCGAATTAACGCCTGTGCCCGAACACGTGCAACGGTGTATCCATCTAATGCTTCTGGGGGAAAAAGAGTGCTGGAGATGCCTGTATGTTTGGTGTGTGTGACTGTGAACATGTGAAATAGAGACTGGGAAAGTTAGAGAGAGAGAGAGAGAAAGGGAGGGTAATTGATAATTGCGGTATAATAATAATAATAATAATAATGATGCGATATTTTATTCCCTTGGCTGCTCTTGGCTGTTGTAAGTGCTGCAGAAAGCTGGGATCCATTAAGAGAGACATTTTTCCACCAGCCGTGCATGTAGAGACAGGGCTGTCCTCCAGCACTCTTCATCTCTGTCTGCTTCTCTGCTGTCTGTCTGTCTGTCTGTCTGTCTGTCTGTCTGTCTGCCCGGCTGTCTCTCTTTTCACCTCTGCAGCGTTTATATCCATACAGCGAGTGAAAGGCTCTGCCTGAAATGTTGGCTGGTTATAGCCAAATGAGTCACATTTCAATTGTGAGACTCTCTCTTAAGGTGTTGTCAGACCAAAAGGAAAGCAGCTTTTAGCTTTACATACAAAAGAGGACAAAGACTTATATGTGATAGGAATTTAAACCTATAAAATCCCGTTCTTGTATGTGCTGAAGAAGAAAATCAATCAATCCTGCTGAGAAATTCAGGTTGCACTCTGCCGCCAAAGCTTTATTTTCACCTTGTTTTTGGAGTCCTATCATTTTTTCCACTTGTATGCACTAAATGTGATTGATGAATGACATTGGAGCGCTTGACAGATGTTCTAATGTGATCTGGGTTAACTGGACAAAGTTGCAGGAGCGAGGTACTTTGGGTTCTCTGAAACTGGCAGACACAGCTTCCTAGAATTTTTCAAAAACCACTTTAGATATGAATAAAATCTCCAAAGCTTAGAAAGATTAACGGCTGCTAATAAACTAATATATATATATATATAATAATATATCCTTCAAGTTAAAGACACATTTCTGCCTTTTGCATGCAATAAGTAGAACAAAAGATACATTCTACTATTGTATTGTAAATATGTGATGCAGGTCCTCTTTATCTTGTCATCACTGATAAAAGCCAGTTCATCATTCTGTCTTACTGTAATCCTGCAGCGATGGTTAATGTCAAACACTATGATCATATTAAGAGTGCAGCGCTTCATAATAATGACTCACTGCTGTCTTTCCTCAAAATCACCCACACTTGATAACCTTGTAAATGATGACGTCACTCGAGCCACAGTCGTTTTCCAGGACTTTACAGACTACCGACTACTCAGTAAACCCGTTCAGACCCCTTGAGGAATAACATCTCTGCTGTACCTCAGACGGAGGTCGCCCTGATTCATATTTCTTTTCTCTCTCCTAACTGTAACTGCCCTGAAAAAAGTTGATCCATTTTCCTGCTCTCTTTAACTCACATTTGATTTATTTTCCATGCATTTGACTTTTACATGACCAAAATGTCTTCGAGGCACTGTGGCTCAAATCCTTTGATTTGATTCTGTTGGTTTACTAGTAATCTTGTTGTTCCAAGAATTATGGCTTTTTCCATTGTTGAATTTATTATAGTTGGCCTTTGTTACAAGTACAGGGAGAGAAACGTCTGCATGTGTTATAGCCAGCTAAAAATCCCCCCATCTGTTTTTTTTTTTTGTTTTTTTTTCATCTCACCAAGATTCGCCTCTGCGTTGCCAGACAATAACCCCTGTTGCTCTCTGCAGGCCGGCCCCACTTTATCAGAGAAGCATTCAACTTGACAATGCGGCGTCACACATCACTCTGTCTTCACAGTTGCATAAGAAACAGACAAATGGGCAGCGTGTGAAGAGTGATGACGAGAGTAGGTGGGGGGGGAAGAGATTGAAGAATGAGGGGAAAAAAAAGTTGTCGAGGAAATGATAGAAAGAATGCGGCTCTTGCACAGGGTAATGTTTCTACCTGATTGTCGGTTATAGGGTCTGCCTGTATCTGGGTCAAGTTTGCTGACCGTAGCCACTTCATGAAAGAAGCTTTCTGCTAAGACAACCAGTGTGTTTCTAGGACTGAAATCTGTAATAAGTTGGACCAGCAGGTGTTTTTCCAATAAGCAAACTTGATTAAGAGTCCTAATTTATCAAGTTAAATGTACAAACAGTCCAAGCTTATGTTTCAGAGGAGAACACTCGTCAATCACAATCATATTATCGATGCAGACTTTCCCTATTGAGTTTTTTCCAAACCACAATAAGCGGATCAAGTGTTGAGGTTTTCTGAGGCCTCTGTCTCATTCCTCTGGTCAATTCAGTTTCTTCCATTCGTCCCATTTTTTTTTTTTTTGTATCCTGTCATCACTCTCTCCTCCTGAGCTGCAGACCTCCCCCAGTGCAGTGTCAGGCAGGGGAATGTCACTGTCCTCAGCTTTGACGCAGTTCTGCCAAAATACGCTGCATTGTTTTTCAAAACATTGTCTGTTAGATTAAATGAGGCGTGTGGAAGTTGGTCTGTGGAGAGAGAGATCCTGTACTGTACATTCTTCCTGTGTGAAGTGCATTTTCACACACACACACACACACACACACATACATGTACACGGGATGCTATTGTCTGAGTTTTTAACCAGTAATGAGAAGTACATTAGTTAAATTAAGGCTGAAAATGAAAAACTTTCCGTCACTTAAAAGTTATGTTTACAGCAGGTCATTTTTTAGGGTTCTTTTCTTATTTAGTTGCTGAAGTGTTTTTCATTCTGTTGGCTGAGTCACAGGCAGGTTTTAAACAAGCCATCACTGTTGTACTGGATTCTTACCAAGACTGAATTCTATCTGAGCTCTCATTTTTAACAACATTGGGAGTTACACTGTAGAGGAATGTCGTGGAGGGTAAGCTGGAGCTCCCTTCTCCGTTCTGTTCTCCCTAAAATAGAAGCAAGTTAATGACTGTTGCACGAAAGAAAAAGGGAGGACGACTAATACTCACTGAAACAACTGTAGTGAATAAATACACCGCAACAAATGAAAGCAAGGTGCACCTCTTTGATGCCGTCCCGGTAGGCTGAGCCCAGTCGTGATAAGTAGATAAGAAAAGTCTCTGTTTCCTGTCTGTGCTATACTGCCACTTCCCAGCATCTCACCCTTAATCATTTCCTCCCCCTCAGTCCGTCTGCTTCTGCCCCCTCCTCAGTATCAGAGGGTCTCCGAGACAGGAGGATTGGGCAGACTCACCCACCAGCCAGAAAAGCCCTGATAAGACGGAGGCCAGACAGCAGCATTTGTAGCATTTGCAACATTTCTGAGTCGTTGTGTATGGCAACTCATAGATCTAAAGAGTTATTTATGGGGAAAGCAGTATCCCCCAAATGAGATGAGAGATGAGATGAGATTCAACTTTATTGTCATTACACATATACAAGTATAGAGGAACGAAATGAGGTTTGGCATCTCACCAGAAGTGCAAATAAGCAGAAAGTGCAAGAGTCTGTGCTATGTACAGTAATTACAAAATTTACAGATGTAGACTAAAAAAAAGTGAATTATTAGGTATATCTGGATGGCTGGATTAATGGGATGCTATAAATATAAATAAATGCTATAAATATAAGTGTATTCCCAATAATCAAATGTAGAGCAAATCAAGAGCCACCGAAGTTTGTCACCAAAGAGGAAATAACCCACTTCCTGGTGCAACGTACACAGATCTCAGTCCCCGAAAACACACTGGTTATCTGAGCAGAAAGCTGCTTTTGTTAAGATTATAAAGTTATTATGTAGTAACACAGTCGACAGCACCACCAGGCCTGAAGGTGAAATCTTTAGTTTAGCATGAAAAAGAAAAGTCAGAGCAGAAAAAATAATAATGTGTCACGGGATATGTTCCTTCCCCAAAGTATCTTAATAATCATCATGCAGATTTATTCTGAGAGTGACTCGAGGAATCTCGACCCCCAGGTTAGAAACCACTGAGTGAGACCAAAAGCAGCTGGAAATGAGGAGTGCAGTAGTTTTCTCTCTGGTTTACAAAGCCTTAAGTGCTTCTTGTATTTCGATTTCTTCCGAAGCGCTTTTCTTAAACGCATAGTTTTCTAGATGACCGTACTTATTAAGGATTTGACTTTATTACATGGTGTATTGGTGTTGGAAAGCAGGTTCCTCCTGAGGCTCCTCAGGTTTTCATTTGGTTTTATATACATAGATGATGATGAATTTAAAATGTCATGTTTTTGTAAGCAGATCTCTTAATATGACTTGATCAGTGGCTGTAACAAGCTCCGCTCTCATGGCTTCAAATCAGAATGTAACCAGAACAACTTTTTAATCCAAATAATCAGATTTTGTGTGTCTCTGAGTCCACACACACACACACACACACTTAACTGGACGCTCACCTGGCACCGGTGCTTAGGGTGTAGTCGGAGAGCTATTCAGACCTTGTCATGGTGATTGAGACAATAGACTCAACATGACTGTGTGTGTTTTGGGTGGAAGAGGAACAAATGCCTCAGCCTCCGGTGCTGCTCCTCTGGGCCTCTTCGTACTGACAAATATCCTCCTTTTCTCCTCTTTCATAACTCTGTCTGTCCATCAAACTCAAGCGTGCTGCACTGAGGCTTTGTGGAGCGTTTTGTCAGTATTACCTTCATTAAGACGTCTCCTTGGAGAAAAGGAAACTGTAGTAGTTTGACTGCTCATGCAAAAAACACTAAAACATTTTTCAAACATTTCCATAGTCCAGATTTCTTGCTAAAACTATGAATGGAAGCTGGCGTGCGCACAGTGTGTCGGGTAACGGGTAATACAAGGTGCGCTGTAGTACGGACCAAAGAGAAACCTAGAAAGAAGACAGTACCTGTACTTGAAACTGTCAGACAGGTACATTTCTTCAACCTCACAAAGTCACATTTTCCTTTTCAGCTCACAACATACACTTGGCTCCTCTCCAAATAACCGTCTGCTGCTCAGATAGGTGTCTTACACACACTGTATGTATTACAGCTACACAGACCTACCTAAAAGAAGAATCTAAAATAGTGAAATGAAAATTCATACTAACACACTTGCATAGTTAATCATCTATGATGTCAAATTGCATGCAGCCCGTCCTAATGTGGTGAAACTCTGGCTCACTGTGTCTAATTGTACTGACAGTATTTTCCTTTGTTACTTAATGGTTCCTTCTCTCGTCACACTCTGCTCACCCCTGCCCTCCCGCCTGAAATGGATACCGAATATTTTCCAGAAACAGGGGCCTACTTTCCGACCTCTGGACGTTTGGAAGGACCCTGAGGCCTCCTTATTGACTAGCTCACACTTACGCAGACGTCACACACACACACACACACACACACACACACACACAACTTAGCATGCAAGCTGGCCTGATGCAACTGACCTCAGGCTACAAGCAGAAGGAAACATAATCGACATTTGTTTTAAGCAGACTACAAACTCGATTGTTTGTATAAACAGATGAGTTTCAAATGATCCGTCTGTTCTGTTCAAGCTGAATGATGACTGAGAACCCTTTGAATTCTGACTGCCAGACTTGTAACAGGAAGTGTTGACAGACAGCAAGGTACGGCAGAGATGTGTGGCCTTAGAGGTCAGCTGGGTTCAGCGGTCATGTTGAAGCTGTCTTATGCATTGGAAGCTAAACATGGTCCAAATACACGCAAGATAAAAAATGTTAAGAAAGGTCTCCTTCAAATAGCAGTGCCACGATGTCTCATCTTCCCCGACAGATGCAGCTTATTTTGTAGAAAAGTAATTAAAAAGTAATTAAAAAGTGCAGATTATGCTGTCTGTTAATGGACCTTTTGTCAACCAACAGCTTCAGCTCGGAAAATGCTCTAAATAGCTCCACAATATGTTTCAATCCCTTTGTCCCAAATTGTTTTGTAATAGACTTTCCACACTCTGGATATCTCATCTGAAACAAAAACCCTTCAATATGACTGAGTAGAGGCTTTTTTTTTTTTTTTTTTTTTTGCTTTTTTTGTAGACCACTCAGAGGTCACTGTTTCCCTCCAACAACTCTCCAAGCATCCTGCTCCCATCTGTATTCACAACTGGAGACACAGACTTGGCCATGTAACGTCTTTTTATATCCTTCCTCATCCTCTTTAGATCTTTTTTTAGGAGATCAGCAGTCTTTCCACTTCAGGAAACCCCAACGAGTCCAAAACAAATGTAGGGAAACCCAAGTTTCTAATCGATGTCCCTGCCAACAAATGTCCAGGAGTTGATTTGTTTGGAGGATAGCAAACTGGCGTGATGTGGTTTCACACAATAACACCTCATTTTGACCAATTTAACCTTTGCATGTTTGATAAAATGCATTTAGCTGAGGTGCCAAAAAAAAACTTTTTGAGACAAGCCAACAGAGCCAAAAGCTGCCAAAACGGACTGACAGGAATAGGCTTTGTTGGAATGGATGCTTGTTTGCATCCATATGTGAAATAGTTTCCATATCAGTGTTTGTTCTGTTATCCTAGACTGTGCCGAAAGGTTGTAAATTACTGCTCTTTCTGCTGATAAAGCACTTGGCCTCTTTAAAAGCTGCTGAGTTAGGCATCTTTCCGATCACAGTTTGAATCAAACAGTCTGCATTCCAGTGTCTCTGTTTTTCCTCAGGGCCAGGTGATCCCTCCATCTGTCTATTCCATGTCTTTCCGTTTTGTCTCTGCTTCTTCCTCCGCCTTATTTTTCCTCCCACAAGGGTACGCAGCCGTGTTTTTAAGCAGCAGTTTGCAGTGTGTGCTGCTTTGGATGCCGCTGACAGTGTCTCATTTTGGCCTGAAGCTAAAGCTGGTGTAAATAAAAAACTGGGCTTTGTTACGGCCCAAACCAGCGAGTCCTGTTTGGAATTTAAACCGAGTTCAGATCATTTTAACAGGTGTTACTGTCGTGCATGTGTTCCTAAATGATCCCTTTGGTTCTCTCAATACAGATTCTGATGCCAATAGGTAAAGCTTTGACCCAACTTTTTCGTTGCCAAGACATTATTGTGTACATCCTGTGCAAGGTTATGTCCATTGATGCAATGTTTTGCATATTTCACTTAAAAAGATTTAGACAATTGCAGTCTGTTTCGCCTGTTCGTCTTGACTGCGGTCTTGGAGTTTATTTTCATCGGGGGTGGGGGGAGTAGCAGAGAGAACCCTCTTCATCTTTTGTTAATGTTTTGATTGCTAGCCCCCTGGTGGCCGGATTTATGTACTGCGCGTTTAACTCTTTGACAGGACATCAGAGAATTGTACAAACAACTGAAGACCTCAACGCAACATTAAACAAGTTGGTCTTTAGCTTTGCTTTAAATAGCTCCACCCAATGTGCTTTTCCAAAGGCCAAAGGTAGACTGTGCCATAATGTTGCCTCAATGAAAAAACCTGTTCACCAAACGTCTTCTTTCTGACCTTGGGGACACTCAAAGGACCAGTCCTGTGCAGACCTTGAAAAACTCAAGACATGATACTTGTGTACATGTTTTTAGCGCCATTTTCTGCATCCAACCAAAGAACCACAGTGATGTGTGCCTGAAGATCGAAACACACCCAGATTTTTTCACTTTTATTGCACCACAACCCAACCCCCCGGGACAATCATTCAACCAGACTCTCAGTGGAAATAACTGTTGAACTGCGGTTGTGGATTCTAATTGATCAGAATCCGGTTGATGCGTTTTAGTGTCTTAACTGTACATAAGAATGTGGGATGTGTAGCGCTGCATTGTATTGGTGGAACTAAGAGAAGAAATGGAAGTGGTGCATATTTTACATGTTTCACACCAATGTCTCTTTCCTTAAGGAATGTCTTGCTCTCAAGGTTTCTCCAGATTTCTTGCATTAGGAGTCGGATAATTCACCGGAGAGGAAATGACCACGCTCCACTTCATCTTTCAACCCAGTCCTTAAACAAATTAGTCTCTTGCTACTTGCTACTCTTCAGTCATAATTATCCACTGCACCTTTTTTCACTCCTTTTAGACAAATTGGGATTTGGATTGAGCTCAGCACACAGGTGCCTTCAGAGGTCAATCTTTACACCTCCCAGCTGTGTAAAACACAGATGTTCGTAAACCCCCATAACGCACACATCTGTAATCTTAGACCTTTCCACTTCGGCCCTATATGCAGGCTCCTCAGTGTCATTTTTTTGTGCATTACCCCAACACTAAACTGTCCCCCTGAGATGAGGTTTTTATTTTAATTGCTGCAGAGAGGAGAAATGTGCAAGTCCTGGTTCTGTCATAAAAAATCTGATCTACTACAAAGGGGAGTCTCTAGGAGCTGCTGCTAGCTCATAAAGGAGGATTTAACAAATTCAGCCTCTGTTGGGAAAACCTTAATAGCACAAACACTTGCAAATACATCCATCCTGCTATGTGCACTGTGCAGATTAAGTGATCCTAAACCTAATTTAGCAGACTTTTTTGCTTCCTTATTATTTGGGGATCAGCTGTTAACAGGTGGTGCATTACTTCCCCGAGCATGAAACTTTCTGTCAGTTTTGTAAAATAGGGAAATGCATCATCTTGACAATTCAGTTTTGTTGTGACATTAACAAAAATTGCTTCGAGCTGACTTCAAGAAGTAATCTAGATGATCTTAGTTATACTCCTGTTGGTGGCTCACTTCATGATGAAATGCACGTGTCTCCAACTTTTTATTATTTTGCATTTTTTTAAGTTTCATCTACTGTCAATGATCTAATGCATTATAACCCTGCTGCCTATTCTCGTATGCTTACCATTTATCTTCATTTCTCTCTGTAATGTTGACGCTCAGTCTGTGAATTTGTAAACTAATTTGTCAGAACATAATGAGCTGACATTTATTCAAGTGAAAATCATTGGTATGCCGTCTTTAACTGTTTGATGCAAAACTAAAGTGTCTCCAGCTTTACTCTCTGTGGTCAAACTACACATGTGGCTATAAGCACACTTTCCTACACACATCAAGCCAACACTCCTCACACTCTGTTCTTTCCACTCAGTGTGTATTCACACAAACACACACATGAACACAGATTTCCTCGTACTTAAAATACTACTCAGAGATTGATAGGTGCTGCTGACACCAGCCTAACACGTGTGTGTGTGTGTGTGTGTGTGTGTGTGTGTGTGTGTGTGTGTGTGTGTGTGTGTGTGTGTGTGTGTGTGTGTGTGTGTGTGTGTGTGTGTGTGTGTGTGTGTGTGTGTGTGTGTGTGTGTGTGTGTGTGTGTGTGTGTGTGTGTGTGTGTGCGTGAGTTTGAGAAGGCGATAAATGAAAGCTGTAGGGGGTGAGGTGTTGAGGTGGAGAGGTATGGACGGGAAATATGTGATTCAGAAAAGAGTGGGGAAGAGCTTTGAAGAATCATTCTCTGTCGTCAGGGTCAAAGGGGAGGGGGGCGTCAGCAAGGACAGGAAGTGACTGTCAGCAGCTTCAGTGGCCTGCCATGAAACTCCACGATCAGCTATGAATGTCATTAAAAACTGGTTTCTGTGATCTCACTGGAAACGTGTTTCCACCAGAGGACTGTGTCTTGGAAGACTTCTTCCAAGGATCAAATGATGCAAGTTTCTTGTTCCTAATTTATCATTTTAAAGTTGACATGATCCATCTACAGCAGATTGAGTCATTCAGTTGATAATGATATGCTTATGTAATAACAATAACGAGGAGTTTTAGTTGTTCTAATAACTATTAACTTAAAAACAAAGTTTAAAACTTGATATTCAAGCTTGGAAACAGCAGTTGGCAAAACTTCCTTCACAAAAAGTCCATTTAGTTGCAGTTTTAGAGCTTTTGATGCTTCAAATATATTTTAAAAGAACTTGCTGCATTACTATATGTGTGTCGATTAGAGGTGAGCAAAAGCTACAAGATGGATTCAATTGCTTGAAAAAGTCAAGCTTTAACTTTCAAACCTAATTTGTTTTCACTTATGATTATATTTGTGCTAAGCCAGCCATTCCACAGCTAAACAATAAACCTGTTCTTTATTGGACAAAACTGGTACTGAGAGTAAATATTAAGCTAAAACAGTCTTGTTATTTTTACCATGCTGGCGTTTCCATTTGCCTCTAATATTAAAAGATGACGATGCAAAACCTTCAGCTTTCATTTTTTTGCTACAAATGCAAAAATGTTTTAAATGCTCTTGTGTTCACAAAGCAAGTTGTAGACCACAGCTTTGCAATGGAAGACACAAATCGCTCAAATTTGTCAGCGTTCGTATTTACCTTGGCATCTTGAGATTAAGATTGACCAAAAGTCTCATACATTGGCACCTCAGAAAACCAAAAGTATTTCTAAGAGCCAGCAGTGGCCAACTAAATAACAGCTTTTTTTATGGACTAAGGCATGTAGGTCTATTAGTAAACCACTTGCCATGTTGCGGTTTCTGTTTGGGAGTGCCAGATTCCATTTGCTTGTTTTCTTTGGTGACTGAGTGGATGTGTTTGTCTCCGTTTGTGTGAATGACTAGAAGAAGGTAATTGGTATATGTATGTAAACCCACAAACATGTCAACTTCCTGTTTTGTTTGTTTGCTTTTTATGCGATTTTCTTCACATTCTTTGGGTCTTGTTGTGCAAGACTGTCGATTCTGCAGGTATTAGTCATGTTTCCAGCCTCAGAATGGGAGCCTGTTCAAAGTAGTCAGCCAAATATATAGAGACAAATACTAACGCACTTTAACTTCATCCCGTCATGTTTGATAATCAGCAAGAAACCCGTCCCCAAGAAATAGATACAGACCATCCAAAGAAATGTCCAGAGAAGAACACAATACCATTCGAGCACAAATAGTTTCAATTCAGGTTATCCAAACAACAAAAGCAGGCGTTTCCAAGCAACAGCATATTTGTATGTGTATTTTTGTTTTCTTGGAGAACAAGTGAGTGCAACAGTGTCTTTAGTTCCACATTTCTTTGATTTACTGTGAGGATCTTTGTCGAAATCCATGGCAACTCAGGCAGAGTCTGCATACAATGTTAAGCAATATTATGCGATCTCCTTTGAATTATCCCCTGGCTTGTGATTCCTCTGTGTTGTGAGGTTTAAGAGAATGTATCCTCCCATTAAGGGACAAGTCCAGAACAAACAGGAGAATCAATAAATTGAAAACCCTCCATGAATCTGTACTGCAAACATAGATGTCTCTCCGATTCCCTGCGCTATTAGAGGAAATATTCACCTATAGCTTGTGCCAAGACAAACAGACCCCCCCCTCCCCTCCCCCACTGTAGGAGAAGAAATAAGAGGACAGAAAGAGGGGAACATGAGGGAAAACAGCAACAACCGTCAACATAACAAAGGAAAGTCTGTCTCCACAGTGTGGTCGGAGCTAAGTCTGGACAACATGAGATACAGTTTCACGGATGCTTAAAGCCAGCGACAGTCCCCAAATCATTCCCTGCGTGTAAGCACTTTCAACACGCCAGTCAGGAGTCAAGAAAAAGCATCAAACTCAACCACACTGTTGCCTTTGTTTATTTCAAAATGAAAGCTCGGCCTTGGAGATGGTGCTGTGGCTGCTGAGGTAATGATCTCATGACTCTCACTAAGATGACATAACTTGTGGGATTCTCTCCATTCCTTAACCTAATTCTTTTAAAATCAGATTTTTTTACGTCACTTGTAGACTAAATCAAGTCAACCACAATACAGTTTAGTGGCAGACAGTTTTCCAGCTGTAAGAAAACTAAATGTTGGTATCAGGGTTTGTTTCACTGAGGCTGAGCAGCAGCCTCAGTAGACAGACACTCAACAAGAAACCTCTTAAGACACTCACACTGCCTACTCCTGGTTAAATCTTAAAGTCATTATATTTGACATGCTGTCTCTCTGGTTGCTCAAAGGTACCCTATAAGCAAAAAACACGGATAAATACTCCATATTTGAAGACTGTTGGCACAACCCCATATATATATTTCCAACACTTCAACAAACACAGCAGTGAAACTGGGCAACTTTTCCTCAAAAACATTGGTTTTGTTGAAAGATGTTGAATATAACAAAGAAGAATCTTGTACACATTTGTGTGTAAAGTGCTTTTACATGAATGGAATTGAAAGCCTTTATTGTCACTGTATGACAGGATACAATGAAATTAAGAGCGCTGCCACTGATTGGATCATAGGAGTTAAAAGGTCACACTTTGACACAGTGTTGAAAACATTTGCACATTCCATACAAAAGAGCACATTCATGTAATCCCATAAAAAAGCACATACTGTAAAGGACACACTCATGTTAGCAGCAACCACATCACACTTCAAATATAATTACATAAACAGTCAAAGTGTCGGTAGATTTAGTGCACGTAAGTTATTGCACAGTCCCAGGTAGTTCTTTTGTGTTCTGATTAAGAAGCGTTCTCAGATCTGGTCCAATATCAAACAGGTTCTTTCTTGGCCCATATTCACAATTTCACCAAGTTACATGCATTCAGGCATTTAGTTTTTACAGCAAACGTTCATGACAAATACATTCCAATAAATAACATAATCCTGGACAATGCAGATTGATGATGCAAAGGTTTGAGTGCCATTTAAAGAAAAAGTGTGTGTTGAACCGTGGATGCCGTACCGAACAGTTTAATATTATATTGAGAATTGTTACATTCCTTTCCATACATGTTGAATACCGTTTACAATCATGTAGAGCGAATTGAATTACGTCATTTAAATACTTTAAATGTCAAACACTTGCTGCAATCATATAAACTGCAAATGTGATAAATTTAAAAAAGGGAAGATACATGACATGAGGCCGATTGCCAAGTCAGGCTGACCCCATAATCGTCCAACTGGCACCCAGGCCGTAACTGCTCCCGTTATTCATCCCCCCACTCAATCAAACCAGCTCATGCCGTCCAATTACCCAGAATGCTGTGTCCGATTGGAACATGGTCAGTGCCTAAAGTGTTTCTCTCAGCACTTCGTTCCGCCTGAGACCAGCGGGGGGATAATTGAATGAGTTTCTCATTTGCCAGCCAAGATAGCCTTTTCCCCTTGGCATTACATTGTGGAATCAGCTTCTCTCTTTCTCCCCGCGTCTTTCCTCCTCCTCTCGTCGCTACTGTTTCAGTTGTTGAGTTTGATGAATGGTGTTGTGACAGAAACCTTCAGGCGAACACACACAGCCGTCCACCCTGCCGTGTCTGGCAATTAAACGACTGTCCTCACTCTCTTCTCCGGCAGTTTGGATGCTTTTTTGCACTCCTCTGTCAAACCGGGCTCAGTTTGGGCCTGCAGACAAATCCACATTACACAGGCAGGCTTAAGTGAAGACTTTTAAATCATTAGGTAGGGGTAAGTACGTCAGTAGTTGCCAAATTGGGAGCACTTTCCTGTAATGGCTCTCTGTTCTAGGAAAAATTTTCCATCCCTAAAATTTTGCCAATTTTACCCCAGACAGGTTAACAATTATCCATGTAGTCTTTATGAAACTTGAAAAACACCATTTGTGGGTTTGGAGCCTCTCCTTTAAGCACAATAATTGCACTTTAAACACAGTGATTGATGAGGGATCCTCCTTTAAAATGTTCTGATTTTAGGTTCTACTCTCTCTCTACAGTACAGACACCTAAATATTACAATTTATCTTGTATTGGACATGTAGTGGGAATGTAGGATTAGTCAAAAGCTTGATTTATACTAATATAAGCAATTTACACCAAAACTGTGATTCCTACACCATAACCTGATGTGGACTCATGGTGTTACCACATTACCACAATGCCTACAGTACCATAGCAGCTTTCATTTGTCTGGTTGGCTTGTTAGCATTGAAAGGAAACTGTGCTTCTGTGCAGCCATAGCTACCTGCCATAGCTACCTGCTATGGCATATTGGCTTCCACCGGAGGCTAAACCTTAAATGGTGATGGTCACTCTGAGTCTGTACAAGGATGCTGGGCATGCATATTTTCGCTATACAGTGAACATAAAAGTTACTATTTTAAACGTTTCTAAGCTCCAACTTCAGCACAATACTGTGATTGCAAAGTGACACAGGCACACCAGTTTACAAATGTACAAACAATGTATGCCACTTGCATAGGCCAGGACAAAGGCTCTTCATAGAGTCGACACATGTAAATAATCAGTAAATGTATGCACTGATGGATGTGTTCAACTTGGAAGACCAAACACAAACTGTCGCAAATAAAGCAATTTGTCCATTATGGTCCTTCTCTGAAACTCCTTCATGCTCCAGATAAAAGAAAGCAAGTCTAACCCTCCCATGATATGAAAGCTACCAATTAACCCTTAAAAGTTTTGGACTTTAAAAAATCTTGACATCCAGTATAATAAATTCTTCTTGGACAGATGTGTCTACATGCCACACTTAAACAGCCATGTTTTTCTTCCCCAACACATGACGACATAGATTTTATGACTTGGAAGCAAAACTTACAAGTATCGGTTGCAGAATCAGATCCAGTAGTTTTACAGCTGTCTGGTTTATGACTCCTGCATACATTTTTGCAGAGTCTCGGTTTAATTGCAACATGTGACTGTGGCTGGACAACAGCAGGCTTGTGTTGGTGTGATGGAGAGGAAATTTACAATGGACACTTTTGTTATCAGCAAATTGCTAATACAAAACATACCTCCAGTGTTTTTTTGATATTTAAACTATGGAAACAAGCCTTCACCTTAATTATTCTGCCAAAAAATAGACTGTATTGCCAACATCTCTCTTTGAAACATAAAAAAAGCCGACAGGTTGTATTTTTCAGCATTTAATCTGAAGGCAACGTTTTTGGCAGTCGATTCACCAGAGTCAGGGATTTTTTAAACTTGCTTTAACTCGACAATCTACTTTGCCAATTAAAAAGAAATGACAGGACATTTATGAGATGGACTGTCTTCTGCATCTGACTCAATTTTCAAGTCCCTACAAGTTGATTTACATACCACACAGTCACGATCTGTGACTAACTGGCAGAAAGGAAAGACATGAATCTCAAAAAACTTAAAGAGCTATAATAACCACTCAGGGTGAAGTATACATGATATGCAGAACATAGACGGGAACGTGTAAGTATAGTCGTTAGCATGCTGGGTGGCCCTAGTGGAAACTGGTCTCCTCGCTCTTACTGTGTCCGTCTCGAGGCTACCCAGTGAGCAACATACTGTACGTGCATGGAAAGTTTGTGTGAAGTGAAGTTAGCGAGGCAGAGATGATGTGGCACTATGTGAGAAGTGTGGAACAAATTGAGTCAAAGCTTGAAGGCAAACCAGTTCAAGAAGATACATGTGCCTTACATGTGCTCTCAAGTCCAAACAACTCCACATTTGTTTGCCTTCAAAATTGGATTGAACCACAATTTTGAAAGAATTATATAATCTGAATCAGAGGCCTTTTTATTGGATAACAAATGTTGTGCTACTCTCATGGGGCACATATTCATATTTGTGGGACAAAAGATATTGGCATATAACTGATTTCAAGCAGGAAACAAATGATCTTTTCAAGTGACCTAGTTAATCTCAAATATCCAAAGTATGTGTCCTTGAGATGTTGCTCAATATCCAAGAGTTGAGTCTAGTGTCTGGGACTGTGTGTTTCTGTGTGCATGTTGTTCTGTTGGGCCCCTACAGAGTTATTGCTGTTATTCTTACCACCCAGGCCAAGAGCAGATAGCCTGTCATAATAAACACTCTCACTTCCGACAGACAGGGAAAGTGCTTTTACGAACGGATGCAGTTGGATTGCAATTTTTTTTTTTTTTTTTGATCCACTGAGGAATGGCTGCGAATTAAAGATTTTTTTGGAAGGTAGATCTTCAGGATGTGATAAACCACTGAAGAGAATAACAGACAGGCGTGTTTATCTGACATCCTGTCTCGTTAAGGTGAGAGAGTTTTTAGCTGGTTAGCTGTTTTAACCGGGATTCTAATCTTTTACTGTTCAGTTTGGATTACCAGCATCCTCTGGACGTAAGTAGAACTTATTGTAACTTGCATGTAGGAAAACAAGATGGAATTTAATCAAACAAAAATGAGACAAATATGTTGCTTAATAAAAGTGTATGAAAAGCATCTGGACTGTTTCATCACCATTTCACCCAGAAGCCATTTCCCCTCTAAAGACTTGTTTGTTTAGATGCTTAAACACTGCACTCATGTATCTGTGTATTCAAGTTTAGCAAATCAAAAAAACAATCGGGAATCTGTCAAAAACTTAATTATAAACGACCAGTGTCAGATCTTGAAAATCCAATGGGACACCAGGCCACCATATCGACAGTTACAGTAGCATTAGACGATAGCATCAAACCGCTTCTTAGTTAAAGACTTTATATGCAATTTTTGGATCCAGCAGATATCGCCCTTGAGCACCAGCATGAAACCAAAACAACTCGCGGTGCATTGTTGTGTTAGCATGCTAATGCTAGCGATCTTTATTATGCTGGTATCTTCACACTGCATGTAAATTTACCTGAAATGAGCGTGATCTAGAAACACAGTTAAGCAGTGAGTACAGTATGTTATTCTTCTTTTCTCTAGTCCCTCAATTAAACAACTTTTCTACACGAGGGGAGGAGTCAGCCGGCTGTCCTGGCGATGTAAACAAAGTGAAGATAGTGCTCTGAAAACTCTGAAAACATCACAGACAGTGGGACTCGGGTGTTACACCCATTGTAGACAGTCATGACTCACAGAGTTATTTTCAGAGGATATACTTGATTTTTATTTGAGTGTGAAAAATCACATATAAAGACATTAATATTAAATAATATGACTAACATGAATATACGGATAATGTCACTACTGTCCTACTCAAGGAAGTGCATTTCTTTACAGATGGATTCTAAAAACCTTATAGAAGGTAATCAAAGCCACTGATTAGGAAGATGACTGCATTTAATATCACAAGTGAAAAATCTGACATCAAGTTTAAAAGCATTTAAATAGTGCAATTAAATCAACTTAAAACTCAACAGAAAGTTGTATATAAGTGTAGAAAAACTGTTAACATTGACTCATACCTTTACTGTCATACTTCTTTTCTCAAAGTGGATTAAAAACAACAACAGCAGCTTAACTCGGAGCCAGGTGGGTTCGGGCTGTGATCAAAGTCACAGGAGATGCTGATGGGCGGCCAGGAGTGTGGTGGTGTTGTGGGGGAGTTCCTCATTGAGCATTCAGAATAGCTGCCTTGCATATATAAGCCTTTGATTAACAGCTGGGGTACCTTGGCACCATCTTTAGCCCCTCAAGGTGTGGAAAGGTTTCCTACTCCCTTCTGCCAAATGCAACGAGGTGCCTCTTTTGAAGTTCTAATCACACACACATCTGTTTGGAGACGTCAGAAAAAAGGGAACCGGGTTTTCGTCTCTTGTGGACTGAAGGTTTTATTTTTATTGTTTATTTATATTGGTGAGGAAATACGAGTATGAGTCAGGTACATACGGCATTTGTTTTAGAAGCCAGTTCAAATGTGTTTCTGCTTCTAATTTGGTAAAATAATTAAATCTGTTTCTTTCTAAATGTTTCAAAATTCTTCATCACCTTTCCCATTTTTTCCCCCAAGGACAACATAAAAAAAAAAATCAGGATCATGTGTATCATAGCAGAACATTTTTGTACTTCCAAAGATAGATAGAGAAAGAGAAAGAAAGTATCTGCTGCATTCGTTTGTAGTTCTACTGTATGAAGAGTCACTTTGCATAATGCTGGTCTCTTAGTCCCTCTTTTTTGCTTCTTGCCAAAATCCAAGGCGTTTTGGATCAGAGATAGATTCCCTGCTCTCATTTCTAATCCTTCCAGGCCTGTTGGTCCCTGCGCTATCACCGCTGCTCTGACAGATACAGATATCAACAGTTCCAAACCATTTACGCTTTAACTGTCCCATTGCTGACGGCTTACCATCTCCTTTTTTGGACACATGCTGGCTTTAAAGACGTCCGGCAAGTGCGTGATTGAAGAAATGCATGGAAAATACGCTGTAGAGCAAGAGACAAACAGCCGGTCAAGGTGTGCTCAGACAAATGAAGCATGAGATGAGCAGCTTTTCCTTGATTTCTGTACACTGCATTTGACTTCATCGCTGTTGTTTGGTTTTGCGGTAATTGTCAATAAATGTTAAGTTTGCTTTAGGGTTTCCTGGAATTAAATGTAGCACACATTAGGAAACCATACTTCTTCCTGCTCGTCTCAATGTGTGCCCTGATTGGCTAGCAGCAACAAGGCAAGATTCAGGCCTTAATTTGCTCTCATCCCACACATGTTTTTTGTTTTTTTAAATAAACACTTTTGATCAGATAATTGGATTTGCAGCCTAAACTTAATTACATTTGTAACGATTCCATCATAAATCACTCTAAATGTTTTATTTTTCTCATGCATTTTCCTGCTGCCAATATTAGCAACCCGATTGTTTTAATTACCAATTGTTTCTTTACCAATAAGGTGCATGCAGAGTGCACGCAGAGTTACACTGAAGGGCAGCCCCTTCCCACACTCTGGCTGCTATGGTCGCCTTTATGTTAGTACTCTGACCTAAAGTATGTACAGGCCATTCGGGAGGGTGTCATTAGTGGGTATGCCTGCGTATGCTCCGATTGGTGGCATCTCGGCGGTTGCTAACAGAAGCCACTGACTCATGGGTAACGCAGAAACCACCGTGGCCCAAAAGCACTTTGAGCAGACGCCTAATAAAAGACCTAAAAACAACCCGGAAACACTCATACATGCAATGTTATTAACACATAACGAGGACGCCATTTACTGCGGTTATAAAAGTTATACACAAATATGACATTGTTGATGGGGGAGGGGGGCTCGTCTTCATGTTGTGGCTGCCTGATTGGATGCACTGACAGCTTGGAGCGTCCACAGCGAGGCTCCCCAGGGCTGAGAACTCGGAGCTTTGAGGATCAGAGAAACCAGGCTCTCCTTTTCCTCCAGTCTGTCCCTCCATCCTCTCTTTCCCTCGCTCCACCGGCTCTGTAATTACGCCGCTTCTGCCAGAGCCGCTTGAAGTTCAGCCAATTAGACAATAAAGAGCCGAGCTTTCTCTCCTGCTCTCGTCTCCCTCCCTCGATGGTCACACCCTTTGCGTGTCTCCTCTCTTTCCTCACCTCTTGTATTTTACAATTTGTCATGTGTACATATTGCATCTTATTTGGGCCCAGAATCCAGAAAGGTCATCATAAAACACATCGTCCCATGCTCTGATTCTTTATGAAACGTCACTGACCTGTATGGCTTTTAGTGTGTTACTGGATATCTGTCCATGTGACTTCATCTTGGCTTCTTTTGCTCTATTCTTTTGTTTTCTCTCCACTTCTTGCTCCAGGTTCTTTCCCCCAATGTTCACTAGCCTCATAACCTTTTGACCTAATTTAAAACACCCTTAACACAAACCCAGTACTGTACACTGTTAGCTTGGCCTCGACAACAAAACTAGCAGATGTTCCTGTTGAGGTGGTTTTTTTTTTCTTCTGAACTCTAGAGAAAATAAAGATATGTTTCTGAGACTTTAATGTCCGGTCTAATTTTGTAGTGGATTGTAAACGGCGGCTAAAGTTAGTTTGGGAGCTGTAGCCGACGTCTCAGGCGGACACAGCAGGTCGGTCTGCGTTGCCCAGTGTTCTCTGGTGGTTTCAAACCACTGGCAAGCAGCTGCATAGTCTGCAAGAGGAATAATTACAATTGTGGAGCTTTCTCCTTGTCCCTCCTCCCCCCACCGTGCCCTTGTTGTCTGCGTTGCTGATGGAGGGTTTTGAGGAACCCTAGAATTGAGGGCTGCTTTAAGTGGTTGTTTCTGACGTGCTTAGTTATTCAATTTAGCCATCGAGCTATGTTGGTAGCGTGCTGGCAGGCTGAGAAGTAGGATGTGTGGATTTGGATCATCAGCATTTGCAAAGTACACTTTTCAGTCTCTTCTGTTTGAATGTTTTCTGGCTTTACTCTGAGTAATACAGATCGATTCAACATACTAAAAAATTTGCCAAATTGTCTTGCAGAGAGTTAGAAGATAAAATTGCGACCAATTACGCTTAAAAAGAAAAATTCAGCCAGTTATTTATTCACTAAACTAGTGTGTATTTTCTTCTCCGCAGCAAATCCTTCGCCACTCTCGCTCTAACGCCTCCAAGGTCATCTTCCTAATCACCGACGGCTACTCTAATGGCGGAGACCCTCGGCCAGTGGCGGCAGCACTGAGGGAGCGCGGCGTCGAGATCTTCACGCTGGGCATCTGGCAGGGAAACATCAGGGAGCTTCATGACATGGCCTCTCAGCCCAAAGAGCAGCACTGCTACTTTGTGCACAACTTTGCCGAGTTTGAAGCGCTGGCTCGTCGGGCACTTCACGAAGGTACGGAAATGTCTCAGATCTCGTCCTTTTTTACTCGCTCCTTTTGTTTTGATGGATTAAACTTGAAGTCCCGCTCTTTCCCTTTGAAGCTTCAGTTCTCCCATCATCAACATTTGACCTGTGGTAATATCTCTTAAGTGAAGGTTTTGACCCTTTTTTAAAACCCAATGTTTACTTAAATGGAAGCGCGTAATATTTCAAATACAATCTGACAGAATGAATTTCACACGCTCTCTTCTGTTAAGTCCTGCCAGCAGTTGTTCTGCCTCACTGCCATACAGATACAAAAGAGTAAGTCTTTTTTTTTCCCACACTTAAGGGGGACTTCCATCAATTTGAGCGGAAGACGGTTCAGTCATGGCTTCTTAAAACTTAAAAAACATAACCATAAAATATCACCGTTGAGTACAGCGCAGAGTGTCTAGAACCCTATAAATCATGCACACAGTGTCTGAAGTCCCAGACAGCTGGGGGGGGGGGGGCGGGGAATCAGGCCGTGAGAGTTAAAGCCAACACACGCGGTGCTATCAGCTCAGCCTCCGGCCCCTCTGTCTCAAAGGATACTCTCAGGGTTTTTCAAATACAGAACCACATGTTGAGCTCGCTTGCCATGGATCAAACCGCAGAAATCCAGCAGAGACGTCGCTGTCTTCCTTCCTGCTCTATCAGTAAGAAGCAAATAACGGGAAGCAGGTTGACTTTTGGGACCAAAAACTTCAGTGAAAAGCCCATCTTGGCCTTCAACTTCAATTCCTTGCTGCAGCCCCGATTCTTTTGTCCCAGCCTTGATTAACAGGCTTTTGTAAGTGACTACTGCGTTTTGGAACATACGGCCATTTGCTTCAGCCAGTTGTAGAAGTCTGGTTTACAGACATTGTGTATTTTCATTCACTTATTCTCCACTTTCTCCAGCAAAAAAGTGAAAACCTGCATTTAATTAAGACTCTCTCACTGACATGCTGTACTCATACACTGTAATAATACACAGTTTATGTAAGCACATTGAAAAAGGGGCCATTTATTTTAACCTATCATGATGGTAAAACAATTAATTATTCGGTCAATAGGCACAGTTCAGTAAAATGCTGTTGATGAAAGTGGTTCCCAACCTTTTTCCTTGGAGTCCCCATACTTGAATCTTTAAAAAAGGGGGAGCTTCCCCAGAACACCCAAGGAAATAAAGGGTTTTACATTTGAATTGATTTAATTAAATCCTGAATTATAAATGTGGCTGACTAAGTAGCCAGATATTTCTGAGTGAGAGCTTCTAGAGCTTCCTTTTGTTTCCTTCACTCATGCCTTGTGCAGGTAGGTAGATCCATCCAGACTCTTCACTATTAACAACCGGACACTTGAATCATTTCTGTCTCCGTCCCTCAGACCTCCCCACAGGCAGCTACATCCAGGAGGATATGTCGCGCTGCTCCTCTCTGTGCGACGCCGGCAGGGATTGCTGCGACCTGATGGCCAGCTGCAAGTGTGGAACGCACACGGGACAGTACGACTGCATCTGTGAGAAAGGATACTACGGCAAGGGTCTGCAGCACGAGTGCACAGGTAGGACCGATGGTTCTAAACAAGGAGCTTTACACATTTCACAAGCCTGTCTAAAAAGCTCTCTCACAAGCTTGTTTCACTTCGATATACCTTTCTCAAAAGCCCTCGCTTTAAATTGTCTGGGAAAAATGTGTGAGAGCTGACAATCATTGTTTGTGTTCATAGTCCAACAACCGTTACTGAACATGCCTCACAGGTCGTCATTTTGAGTGTCTTATACTTTCTCTGTTTACATTTTCCTCTCCCTCTCTACCTGTCGGCTTCTACTCCAAACGTTGGCCACTCAGCCAAACGTCTTTGCTGGAATATGGGTGAAAGTTAAATAAGCAGCCTGTCTACTTAGCACAGTTTAAGCTGTCCTCAGGGCAGATCACTATCAACATACTTAGCAAGGTGCTGCAGAGGTGGAGGATGGAGGCTGCGATGTCTTCATGTGTGTTCTTCCCCCAGCTCAGACTCCCTGCAGCCACACACCACGTCTCTCTTTCTACCTTTAACGTCCTCCTTTAAATCACATCTTATCTGTTGATTTCTTCTCTACAAAAACACGCTGCTGTTGTTTTTCAGCATGGTGTCTTTTTTCTTAGTAATTGTTGCTTTGACTCCAAACAATCAATAATAGTCTCATACAGAAAGAAATATTTATCTCATCTTGTGCCAAGTGCTCTGGTCTTACTATTTAGTTTTATTCTCCTGGTTATTTATTATGTCAGCCTCTAATACATCATAGAGCATAAGCACAGCTTACACTCATGTGTGTGTGTGTGTGTGTGTGTGTGTGTGTGTGTGTGTGTGTGTGTGTGTTTCCTTTCTTTGTCTGATTCATTTTGAGTTGATTACTTGTGTGTCTATGACATATTTTACACACACAGATGTTGATTTATAGTAAAAGGAGAACTTTGTCCGGCCTAGTAGTCGATACTGCTACACAGATATTCTTTCTACACTCTACTTTTCCCCAGATCCATGCACGGCTCTTGACAAACATATGGGAGTGTCTAGTTAGATAGACAGAGAGACAAAGTCAGCTACAGTCACATAAAGACAACACATCTAACACTGAACAGAGAAATACGAGAAATAAGTTAATAATGAGACTAAAAGACGTCCAAGAAATATCATGAAATGTTTAGTGTTACAAGTGGTAATGTCTAAAAAACATCAATATAAAAAAGTATATGCAGTGCTTATAATTATGTACAAATGTATGTATTTAAACGTATGAAGCTGTTGCTGCTGTACACAAGTGTGCATCGTTTTTCATTCATGCCCATTAAAAGTCTTTTTTTTTAAGATTTATTTTTAGGCTTTTTGTGCCTTTAAAAGAGAGATAGGACAGTGGATAGAGTCGGAAATCAGGGAGAGAGAGAGAGTAGGGAATGACATGCGGGAAAGGAGCCACAGGCTGGACTCGAATCTGGGCCGCCCGCTTGGTAGACTACAGCCTCCATACATGGGGCGCGCGCCCTAACCACTGCGCCACCAGCACCCCATGCCCATAAAAAAGTCTGATGGTGTAGATAGAAATGACTTGCTCTAAATGTGCGCTGCTGCAGCTGAACATGAGCAGGACCGTCCGACCTTAGTTGCTGCTCTATTCTTTGAGCGCTGGAATAAAAGCAAAAAAGGTTCCACAATGCACTCGCCTCTCAGGCTTGCAGTGTGGGCCAGGAGTTTTGTTGGAAATCCCTCAATTCAGCCTTGATTTCGTTCCAATGATCCCCCTTCTGAATTGACTGATGAGATGGAGCAATGGGTTTATTTTGCTTTTTGCTTAAAATTCCTCCACCACTGCAGACAGTAAAGTTAAAACACTTGCCAGCAGCGTGCAGAAAGGACACAGTCGTTTGTGTTGTATTTATCCGTCAGTTCTGTTCAGTGTCTCGTTTACACAGCGCAGTGTTGCAGTTACACGCAGGTGGTCTTTGTCTTTAAGGTTAGGGGTTGATACATTGTTTTTACTGAATATGTAATCACTTTATTCGCAGAGGACCGCTGCAGTGTGTGTGATTGTTGGAGAACAGAACGACTTGCAGATGCTCCTCTTTATACGTGTGTGTGTGTGTGTGTGTGTGTGTGTTTAATTCATTGCTGTGTTAAACCTCGGTCATTTGGAGAACTCACTCTTTACGCAGGTGGGAGAGAAATGAGAGAATCAGAAGAATAGAAGAAGAAACAGTTGCAGTAGAAGTCTGGATAAGAATCTGCACTAATAAAAGGAAACAAAAGTCCATAATCCTTCTTGTATTCGCCCTCCAGGTCTTCCTCTGTGTGTCACATGTTTTCAATCGAGCATTAGATAACACACAGAGAGGAGGAGGGAAGACCGTTTCAGTGACAGATGAGTTAAGATAATTCAGATGAGAGTTTGAAGTCGCCGAGAGAAAAGAAGGCAGAAAAAAAAAAAAAAAAGGAGCAGGATTGTTTAAAGTGCCTAACGAAAGGGCATCGGGGTCATGGTGCCAGAGAGCACGCCTCCTTAATTCGCCTCAGATGTTGTCGAGACTGGAGCCTCACTTTGCTTATTAATCTGTTTTAATGCTTTAATTAATAGCAGAGCTGCAGACTGCAGAGTTGGCTCGAGGAAGGAAGGACACAGCGAGGCGCTGCGACCGCAAGTGACGGCCGCTTCCTCTGTCTGCCTCTCACTCACTCGCTCATAGAACAATGATTCAAAGCGAGAGGATTCGGCTTCTGCGTTTGTCGTCATCTTCAGGCTTGAATGTGTGTCACTGAAGTTGCTGTTGCTGACATATTGGCAAGTCATGCCTCTATTAGCCTTGTTCTTCCCAGTTCTGGTTTCCTAAGTGCTGCAAAATGGCAGCATATATGCTCCTGAGCGCTTCACTTATTGACGTTTGTATCCTTTAATAACTCACAATGCTCTTTTGAAGCAGCACTGGCTCCAAAACCAATTAGATTTGCGGTGCGTAACCAAGAAACATACAAGTAAACTTGACAAGCTCCCGCTGCTTTCAGAGCCTCTCTTTAATATTCTGTTGGTTTAACCTCGTTGGGCTTGGCTGAACCGAAGGTGTGTTGTGAATTATGGGTACACCGTCTGCGTCAGCAATGCCAGACTCTCTAAGCGGCACACAGACGCGCTGCCAGAGGTGGAAGTTGCACAAGCTTGATGGGCCGGTGTGGCTTCAGGTGGCTCGATGTTTGGATCTTAAAGTCTTGAGAGGTTCTGCTCTTTTTTTGGCATTTTATTTCTCACATGTAACGCTCTCTGACACATCTGAAAATAATCCGAGCAAACCTTTGGGCCTGTCAGTTGATTGTTATTATCATTGGCTGTAGGGCTCTGCTGGGAACACTATCCAAATCCCCACAGTGCACAGCGGTGTTGTTTATGAATCTGTCGACAGCCAAGTGAAACAGCCCTCTCCACAAAACACGACTGGAATCCCGGGCCGATAGAAACAAATGATGAACCCCGCTTCCTGCGCAGTTTGAGTTTTTTGTCGTCCCTCTTCGCATACCTCGATCTCGAGCTCCCAATATCTGCATCACCGAGGGATCACCACAGGAACGAGGAAGTGGATGAATGAGAGAGTGAGGGACGTGATTGTGCAGAGGGGTAACATGTTTTCTTCCTGTCACACATTCTGGCTTATCAACGACAGCAGCTCTGGACTGTGTTAATGTGGTGTCAGCGCGGGCTTTGTTCTCATGGACAGGCCTGCTGGGGATAAATGAGGCAGAGAAAGAGAGAGAGAGAGAGAG
The DNA here is from genome assembly GCF_963930695.1 of Labrus bergylta. NCBI lineage: Eukaryota > Metazoa > Chordata > Actinopteri > Labriformes > Labridae > Labrus > Labrus bergylta. The sequence continues at coordinate 6,892,840 of NC_089216.1, read as the reverse complement.
AGAGCCGAAGATAGAATGAAAGAAGCAAAGGAATAAAATCCTAAAAAAAGAATGGAGATGAAACAAGGCAGATGTGCAGCCTGATTCAGGGTAATAAGAGTGAGGGTCAAAGTCCAACTCTACAGAAGCCCAAAGTGTCCATGCGTCCATACATCTTATTTACTTACTTGTAATAATTTATTTTACAAAGAGGAGCTTTGAAGCGTTGATACGTTCACATACTTGTGGTATTGAAGTTTTTACTCTTTGGGCTATCCAAAGTATGGACCCAATTATTAAACTATTTGTTTTTAATCCAATAACGATTGGCTTTGTAATGATCATCTTTGGGACTCAAGCAGTTTATACTGGATAGGACATTACTCAATAAAAAACTGGGAATCAACAAGCATTTAGCATGTGGAAGATATTACCAAACCCCCCAAATCAACAGAGCCAAAGTTAGAGAAATACTGTTTTATTAGGTCAATAACTGTGAGTATGAAAATGCTAATTTTGCCAATTAAACACTCTGTGGTGGGTTAGTTCAAGTAAGGACATCAAGTACCAAAAAAATAGATTTTAAACTGCACTCAGTAGCCTTTCCTGTACCTTCAACTACATGTTGAGGAGATTTCCCATCTGATTAAGAGACCTACAGTAGGTCCGGCTTTGAAACAGCTGAGTCATCTCCATGGTAACCAACTGAGCAAACACAGATAAAACATTTAAAAACATGGATGAAAGCAGCAGAAAAAGCAAGTAAGTGAATATTCACGTTTTGAGCGTATAATATTTCCACTTTTGAGATCTTTTCTACTCTTTTTTTTTTTTTTTTGTCCATCACTGGTCATTTCTTTTTCTTCCCACAAAGCATAAAACTTTAGTCCTTAGTTTTTTTTTTTTTCCCCAGAGAAGATTCACTCACAAAGAAGCATTCACAATAATTTGTTGATTTATGATCATCTGATGTGAGGGGTTATCTGAGATATGAGCTTTTCCCTGGAATAGCAAAACAAACCCTCAGAGTTCCTACGTCAAGAGTTGCTCAATATTTACACGATTTTGTCTCGATCCTGAAAAGAGACGTGTGGCAGAAGTGAGCTTGGACTCGACTCCGGACCAAACAAACCCGTCCCTCTGCTGATGGACTGCACTGTTTGTTTCCCTGTAACAACTACGAAACGAGAGGCGTTCACTTCCCCTAAATATTTGTGGCGTGGATGTGAATGACCGACAGATCCCGGCAGACGCGGCCTCGAGTCGGACATAAATTCAACAGAAGAATTGAAACGACAACAAGGGATGTGGAACTCGCTAAATGTTCAGGAGAAGTGTCGAAACGGGAGGAATGTCGCAATCATTATTTATTTTTCTCTCCTCTCACTCTCGGCCCTCGCCTTCCTCGCAGAGGTGTCCAATATAAATGAAGACGAGTCCAAATACAAATAAAAAAGCTACAAAGGTTAAATATTTGATTGTGACCTCAGGAGAATGTTATCAAACTTTGTTCTTCCTCCTTCAGTGTCACGCTAACACCGGCTCACACAATAGTTTAATGTCAACTACGCAGCTATTAAAACATACACGCAGTCACTTGTTATTGTTGGGATTTGCACTCAGCTCCATTGAAACACCACATTCAGAGATCTGACACTCATGGGATCCTTTAAATCATGAACAAATAGATTGAAACCTGTTTTATGTAACAATTTGATATTGGTCGTAAGACACTTTAACATAAATTCAAAAAATTGTATTGATTAGGACTTTCAAATATGGCTGATATCCGTTCAATTGACTTAGTTTGTCGCCCTACGCACCTATTTCATGAGATGGTTGGAAGTGTGAACACCTCCTTAAAAATCTTAAATTACATAAAACTAATTTATGAATCAGACCTAGTCAAGGTTAATGCCCAAACCTGACCAGACTGTGACTGTTATAAAATGTTTAACGCCTGTAACAGTTAGAGATTAGTAAGGATTGGGATAAAATCATGGTTTGGGCTATAATAAGGAGTAAATGTAACAGGACATTACAAATAATATTACAAATAGTATTTTAGCGTGAGGAGCTACCTCTCTGAAAAACATGGAAAACTCACGTTCATGTATATGAATCCAATGCATCACATTTCTGGACTATTTCACAAACTACCCCGAGACTTAGTGAAAATCTAAATTCAGAGAGTAATCAGACTGGAAGCTTGTTTTGGACCGACTTATTAGCTGGATCGCAAACTGACATTCATTAGCGTCGCTGCCAGCAGACAGATGAAAGCAGCCTCACACTTGACACTGACCGGCTGTTTGCTCTGGCCTTGTAATTTGCACTTAAATGTTTTTAAGAGTAAATATATTTCTTCCAGGGAAGGGAATTCCAACAACTCGTCCAACATGTTACGTAAATATTCTTATTAAAAAAAAACTCTCTCTTTCCTCTGAACTGCAGAAATCCAACCCGACGGCATCAAAAACCGCAGCAGACTGTCTGCTGCTGCAGCAGAATGTCTGCGTCCGTCCAACTGCCTGTCTCTCAATGTATCCGTGATCAAATATGCAGTTGCTCAACATGAATTCTGGTCCCATTGTCTTTGCGAAGGGGGTTTGATGCCACACATTGATTGCCTAAACTGATAGATGGAAAAATCAGGTATTTTGTTTTCTTTGGTGGGCGGATGGGGGATTAGGGGATTCCTGAAGCCATGCAGCTTTTGTGGTGGCTTGATGGAGATTTCAATGACACAGCAAAAATAAGACTGGTTCTGTGCAAGACACAGATTGAAGGGAAGGGGTACTACCACTACCGATACCACTTAAAGGCACAGAAATAAATAGTAAAGTTTTAAAGGTCACATATTATGCTCCTTTTCAACCAGTTTAAATTCTCTGAGGTCCCCAAAACATGTGTGAGAAGTTTCTTGTTTTAAATCCACTCTGATCCTGTATTTGATCATGCCTATAAACCCCTCTATTTCAGCCCTGCTCAGAACAGGCTGTTTCTGTGTCTGTACCTTTAAATATGTAAATGAGCTGTGTCTGACCACGCCCCCTCTCTGGAAGGGGATGTTGCTCAGGCTTTCTTGCACCATTGCCCTATTGTTTACATTGAGAAGTCAGACTCAGAGGGAAAAACAAACATCTAGCTTTGGGAGTGTCACCCACCTGGGGGAGGGGTTACTGCCCTTTGTGATGTCATGAAGGGAAACGGCCTGTTTGAGAACACATTTTCTGAAAAGTGGAGCAGGTAAAAGAGGGAGAGGCTGGACTTTTTTCATAGTTGGGGTTTGTAGAAAGACTAGGGACACATATTAGTGTTAAGAAAAACATGGTAAAGTGTTTTTTTCATAAATCGTGACCTTTAAATATAGTTTTGATATTATCCAAAGTATTCGGATCAGAATTATTCCTCTAACTAAACCAACAACCAGGTTGGCTGTAGCGACTGTATATGGGCACAGATTATTAATTCAAGTTTGGGGGGGCTCATTTTTGGTTGAAACTATGAATAAAGGTTTAGATTATACAGTTTTTAACTAGGCTTGTTTTTAGCCTGCTTGATCACTTGAATCCTACCTCTTGTCTTGTTGTTATTCCCAGATCTCTGGTTTTACTCCCATGAGAAAAATGTTAATATTAAAAAATTAGAACGATGGCCTAAGCTATAAAAAAAAATAAACCCAAGATGTAATAAACCCAAGCAGGCCTTTAATAAAGAATATACGAGGGGAAATAAGGGGACAAATAAAGCCAAACAGGAGGTCCAGCAAGTGAAAGAAAATTTGGCAGCTCACCAAAAAATACCCAGACGGGATTTATTTTTCTGCTGGTTTTAAAAGTGTTCAGTGTCTGAGCCGCCCTCAGGTGTTTTTCGGACACTCTTTCATGTCACGTCGTGTTTGAAGTTACTGCTTTAGACTGTGTACACGAGTGTTAAAGTAACAGGCAGTGTAGAAATCCATGTTAGTTCCTCCCACGGTGCCACATGTTTCAGCCCGACTCCACCCTCCCTCCGCTCATTAAACGACACATATAGGTCTGTAAAAAAAGCCGTAATTGATGACTACTGCTGCACTGTTTGTAGGTCAGGGTTGCTGTAAAAAAAAAAAAAACATGACTTGTGTTATAAACTGGGGCCACTCTGCATGTGTATAAAAGAGACAGAGATGAAGGAGCGAGGAGGCAGAGAGGCTATAAATCGGGTCTAATAGGAGCCTCCTTAGCAGGAGAGCATGAAAAACAAGGAGCTGCGAAACAGCCTGTGGTGTGAAGCAGAACCTCACTGTGTCATTTACACTCCTCCTCTGTCTATCCTCTACTTCATCTTTTTCTCCATCTCTCTTTTGGTATGCAAATGAGAGAATATTTAAGGCCTATTAAATTTGCTCAAACACATTTATAACTCAGGGATCGGGCTGGCCTAGAGGTGAGTTTCTATGTCCCATGTACAGGAATGTTGAGGCCACTCTGACCTCTGGCTCCTGTCCCGCATCTCGTTCCCTGCTCTCTCTCTCTCTCTCTTTCTCCAGTTCCTGTCACTATCCACTGTTCTTTCTGAATGAGGCAAAAAAAAAGCCCAAAAATAAATCTCTAACTTAAAAAAAAGACACTATTTTTAATAAGATTTTAAGATTTGTGCTTCAACAAACATGACAAGGAAGAACTGGTGTGAGAGGAAGGACAAATATTCATTGTATCAGAAGCAATTCTAGTCTTGTTTGCCACCAACACCCCATCTAGCATGACCGTACATACACAATTCACCGACAATATCTTTTTCTCTATCTTATCTTCTTCCCTGACTTTTTCACTAAAAGAATGAACTTCTTTGTTTTCTCTCTCACACATAATTAAAACTGACATATGTGCCCATGGGAATTTAAGGTGGAATCCATTCCTCTTCTAGCGTCCTGAGTGCTTTTCTTCAGCCTCTTTTTCAAGGCCTTTGCCCTTCTTCAAATCTAACATGTATGTCCCTCGCAGTGACCCCTATTCGTCTCTGGATATTTTCACCCTCTTCACTGCTCTCTCAGCTCCCTCCTACTTCCTTTCACTTTTTCATCCTCCCATCCTCTATGTGTGTGTGTGTGTGTGTGTGTGTGTGTGCGTGTGTGTGTCAGTGTGTGTGAGCTGTTGACTGAAACCTCTCCAGTTGGTGGGAGGTGATGAAGAGGGACACACGCTACGTCAAAGGTCACAGGCTAAGGAAAGAGGAAGTCAGCAGCTGCCAGATTTCTAGAAGACAAGCATCTGTCTCTCTTTTTTTTCTTCTTCTTTCTCTTGCTCTGTGACCCTCCAATCAGCTCTCCATCTGACTTTCCAAACTTTTTATCTCAAGAAATGTCCATGCTGCAGTGCAGATTACCAAAATGTTTTCACTTCCCACTCGTCAAATTTGGCAGCTTGGTCAGTTCCCCTAAACTTCAAAATAAGACGCTTCAGGCACAGTTCTGGTTTCAGTTTGGCTCAGCTGGGGCTCTGAGGACCAGTTGGTAATAATCAATAGACAATGTCCAGTAATACCTTTCAAAACAAGCAGTCAAGTAGGCAAAAATAAATAATGGACATCATTACATTTTCAAATTAAACTTTCTGACAAAAAAAAAATCCCATTGACCTACAGCATCATATCTTGTCACTTAAGGCCAATAACCTTCTTCAACCTTCCATTTTTGACGATAATGATAATTTTGACATGAAATTTATTGTCAAACTTTCTCAAAAAAATCAGTCAAGGAAGATATGCAAAATAAAGGACACCTGTTAAGATTTTAAAAATAAAGTAGACAAGTAAGTGGAACCTACATTTTTACAAGTGTCGAGCTGCTGACCAAGCTGCCATGTTTGATGACATGGAGGGAGAATGGACTACAAAAGGTTCTCCAGGTCCATGATGAATACACAAGATTTGTGCAAAATCTGTATTCAGTAGTGTGAGATGGCGATTGGGTGTCGAGATTTTGCAGGAATTTACTAAAATTGTTGTATTTTTGTATATGCAGCATGTCCTTTATGTGTACAAAACACGTGAACTGATACATAAGGACACACTGACACACACACCCAGGTGGGATTGGCCCTGTCAGTAAACCTGTTCTGCGAAAAGCATCCTTGAACTCTCAATCCCACAAGGACACATCAAATCCAAGACTACAGTGGGAACAGCGCAGTGTGTGGTGGATTAGTGTCCATCTTTCAAATCACAAGAGTCAAATCTGTTTGGAATTTGGTAAAACGATGACTTAATAAAAACATACGTTCCCCTTTAAACATGTTGGTGTTAACAGTCTGAGACTTGTGCTTCGTTTTCTCCGAGTGCACTGAGATCATAACCAGAGTCTTTTATCACATTATTTCTCAGCTCAGTGACATCTGTAATCAGGCACACCAGACTGGAGACCGACCTGTGTTTGTACAGTTGTTGAGTGGTTTGCCTCGCTCTTTGGTCCAATCCCAGCATCCCTGTAGTCTGTAATGAGTGAGCAGGACGTTCTCCCTGTCCTTGGGAATCCATACGTGGTATCTAGCAATTTGGGTGAAGTCATTCTCTTTTGGGAGTAGGATTGAATAATAAGCAGGAAAACAGCGATGGAACAGCCACTGAACTTCCTCAGCTTCCTCTCCAAAGGCTGCCTTGCATCACATTGCAGATTTTCCACATTCTTTGATTTGAGGGGTCCTTGGAGGTCTATTCCCCCCCAAGATGGAAACTGTGTAGGTGGACAGCTGTACAGCAGCTACATCTCCCCCCCATTTATACTCCATAACAGACCAGGCTTCAGTTATGCGATTTAGATCCTCCTGACTGTCCTGTGGAATGGGATTCCCAAACTTTTTTTTTTTTTTAATCACTACAGGTGACCCATGAATTGAGGTTAGGAAATCCATGTGACCCTTGCCAGTGCAAACACAGACACATCGCACATCTTGGTTTTAGAGTATCTGCGAAATAGATTCTCATGCAGACATCTTACTAAACCAGGGGACCGGTGTCTGGGAGAATCCTCGATGGATTTAAAATTTTAAAGCTGCTGCTGAAAGCTTACTTTTATTATAAATAGTTAAAAACATGTTTTACACCATCAGATACTGAGCAACCTCCCCCAATGCCATTGCAATAAATATAATTTGTAGAAAAGCATTGATTGCTAACTTGAATAACTATACCTTCTCTGCAGGCCCCTACAGTTGGATTATTATGGTGTCATTGTAAATCATATAATAAAGAGTATGGTCTAGTCCTTCTATATTTGTAAAGTGGGTTGACTTGGCATTTTCTTATGAGTTGATGCAATACAAATCAAGATTAATTGAATGTTGTTGTTGTTGTTTAATTGTGGGTAGGGTTAGGGTCACGAGTCCTTGGGAACCTCAGCCATATGGCGCAATGTGAATGAAATGCTGAATGGTAGACAGATGCCACTTTCCTTTGTTATGGTGCCTTGTAACTACAGCAACCATTAGTGCAAAGACCTATAGGTCTACAGCTCAATGTAGAGGTTTAGTCTTCAATCTGTTCTATTAGGCTGATTGTGTTTGACTCTCTGACACTTGTAGGTGTCCATCTTAGTTACACAGAAGAACCCTTCACATTCTTTACATACATTTATCCCGCTGCTTTGAGCAAGCCTGGTGGTCCAGATGAATTCTGCTGAATAACCTGCAGGCTCGGGATAAATGTATATACAAACTGTGTTTACCTTCAAATGAAAGATTCAAACTGAGCTCCAGTTACTTCACGTCTCTGTAAAACCTTTGGGTGAATGCACGTCTATTTTATACCCTAGACTATACATTTTAATTGTCCGTTTCCATTGTCTATTTTCTTTCTGTGAGTATTCTTGGGAAGTCTCCGATAAGAGTGGAAAGTTTGCTTGCATGTGAACATTGTTTTCTTAGTGAAATACCCTGGAATTGAAACCCCAACTTAACAACATTTCATGTGTGAGACGGCCTTCAACCACAAGCGGCCAGGCCTCTGTCCAGATTTAGCAGCTCATTCGAAATATTGCTGGACTTCCTCTGTCTCTTTTATTTGGCTTTGAAGACATACAGACTGACAGAATTGGGTCATGGCATTGCAAGTTTTAAACGAATCACATCAGTATTTATTACTTTGTCTGCACATAATGCCCATAATGTGAGCTAACCATTGACAGTTACAGTAAGTTCCCTTAATTTAGATCTTGTCTGTTATCTGGAGGATAGACAAGTGTTTCCAATTGTACAATATTGAGTGTTACTTACACAATTGTTTGGTGAAGTTAAATTGTTCATTGACTAAATCCCCATGAAAAAATAAAGCAGAGAAAGCCTTCTGTGATGAAAGCCGAAGACCCAAAACTATTCTTACATAACTCGGATGCCAATCCAACGTTGGCTCCACGAAAAGCACGAGTCTGTGTATTGAAATTCCTCATATTGTAAGAAGTTAAATATGAACAATTTCACATTAAAATGTCTTATACTAGACCTGTGTTGTAAATTCCTTCGAGATCTTGACTATCATTGTCCCAAATTTGTCCAACAGCGTTCAAACTCAGGAAAATTGGAACTAATTATGTTAGCTAACAACATTGGCAGTTATTTCATTGGAATAACCAAACACAATGCAATTAAACATGTGTTAAAGTGATTAAATATACAGTACATGACTATGATTTAAATACTTTACCAAGTCATGGACCACAGCCTCTGTACAGGGGGTGCGCCACGAAACCGCTAGCCCATCCTGCTTCCCTTAATACATTTCTATAAACTTTTATTATTAACGCATCAACACCAGAGATTTGATACCCTGACCTTTTGGGAACCATCCATACCAATTTGCCATTTGCTTATTTTGGGGTTATCTGAGTGCATAATATCTGTTGTGAGTTCAATGGTTTATGTTCGAGGTAACATATGGAAACCAGTGTGGGTATGCACTGTATGGATAAGCATGTGTTTTTGCAAACATGTGTTTGTGGAATGTTGTTGGTCGAAGCTGAATGTGTCCCTCCAAGAAGCCACTTTCCCCCTTTCTTCTATCTCTCATTGTGGCTAAGAAGGCAGATGTTCTCCCTCTCCCTCTGGATCTCTTTTCATCGTTTCCGTCGCAGTCTGTTTTTAGGCCTCGCTAATCAAACGCAGCCTTCCCCCAGAGACACCAGAGATTCTCGTGTGATAGTAACTTTGGCTCCTGGGCCTGACGTCCCAGCCACTTTAAATGACTTACTTGATATTAGGAGAAAAGACTTTAACAGATGAACTGGCTTTTCCTTGGTTTTGTCACTGTCTTTCCTTTTATTACTGCCTGTTAAACCCTGGGACTTTTTCCCCATTTCATTAAAGTGAAAGCTAAAAAGTTGGCTCTTTAGTGAGCTGTGTGTCTTTGTATTCAGAGGTTTGGAATAAATGTTATCTTAGAAGTGCTGCTTACAATAAAGGCTGTATGAGCACTAGAGGTAGGGAAACAAATTGATTTATGTAAAAATTGAGAGTCTACTCTTGCAATTTTTTCTGCTAATGAGTCACTCCCTGCTTAGCGCTAAGGCTAGCTCTTTAACTCAGTAGAACGCCAAATAGAGCAACAAGAAATCCAGCCAGTCTCACACTGTAGATGACTTGAGTAGAGCCAAACCTTCTTGTAGTGTTTCAGGGGGTCAAAGTGGTTCTCCATTCTGCATGAATGATGGAGATATCTCTGTTGGTCTTACCTCCCTTCTCCTCTCAAAAATGTTTGCTTTGTGAACCCACAACATCTTTATTAAAGTAATATTTCTCTCTGATGAAGCCAATAGTGAAACCTCTTTAAAAAAAAACAACATAATAGGACAAAACTGTACGGTTTCTTGAATTTTGCTCTGACTTGAAATAGGTTTAGCTTCTGAGCACAGAAACTCGCATTTTCCTCTCCTCGGATTATTTCTGCCTACACTAGTTGTCTCGAGCAGCTGCTGTCTCTCCATAGGCTCACACAGCGAGTCCAGCCACAGCAGGCTCTTTCTGTTTTATGATCATCTGGTCCACTGACGCTCCACTTCCTCTCTAAATGAAGGGTACAGTGCAGCTCAGTTCAGATGGACCCCAATTGGGACTATGTATAGAGCAGTGCAGGATCCAAACGCAATTAGTGTTTCAGCATGAGGTCTCAAGTAATGGAGCTGGGATACATTTTAAAGGCGATTCACACACTTTTCTTTCATATTCATCCTCCAGATTTTCATTTTCATGTCACATTAACGGCTTGATTTTCCTCATCCATCACTCAGTCCTTACTTTGTCCCAAGCCCCTTAGCCATTAAACCTGTGTGTGTGTGGCTCTACCTCAAAGTGTAACCATGCATCTGTGTGTGTGCATTTCTACCTGCCAGCCCATGCAAACCTGCCCAGAATTTCAATTTTATATATTTTTTTTCGATACAATATTTCCACTGACTGAATCATTATCCGCATAAAAAGTGACGAGCTTTCCTGTAAAACCTTAAATGAAGCTGTAAAACAGACTTGAACAGAGGAGACACTTTAGGCTTATGTAAGATGCCTCCTCTGAGTGTAAAGGACTCAGGACGGAGACGCTGCATCGGCTGCTTTTGTTATCAAACGTACACTGAATGGTTTTTCTGTGTGTGTGTGTGTGTGTGTGTGTGTGTGTGTGTGTGTGTTTGATGTGGGTAACTGGGTGCATTTTAGTGCCAGCAGCCGGTGTCTGCTTTACAGTCGGTTAACATCTCCTGGCTGAACTGCTCATGAAGGGGGAGGGAGGGATGGATGGGGAGGAGAAGGGAGGAAGGAGGGCAGGCTGGCATTGGCTCAGCAGTGGAAATTCACACCTGGCCTCTGGCTTAGCGGCGAGTAAATGAGTTGTGAGGAGCCTTAGTACTGTGGCTTCTCTGTTGCACCTACAGTGCAGAGCGCCTTGTAGTCCAACCTGTGTGTTGAATAATGTTTGACACAGTTTACTTAAGCTTGTTGTCGTAAAAACCGCGACTTTTGAACAGACGCCAACAAGGACAAAACTAAGCTTTATAACTTTCTTCTTCTAAATAGCTGTAAAGCTAACCCTTGATGGTTTCTAATCCAATCAGATATCCTCCATGAAAAACGAAGTTTGTCTTGTATTTTTGTATTTATTGTAAGTGCTTAAATGATGTATGTGGGTGCGGGTTGGAGAACGTTCAGATTTTCTGCTTTAAAGTGCACAACACCAAATGAAAATGTCTGAAAAAGTCTGTCTGAAACTTTGTCGCCTGTTTCTGATTTGTAAACCCATGCAGTCAATAGTACAAGTTTGTTTTTCCAATTAATGCAAACAACATTTGGATCAACTTGAACGGGCTATGACATCAGTAGCAGAAGAAACAACAACTGTCAACCCCTAATAAATTAACTGTATTTGATATGTATGACATATTATCTCACTCTGTGGTGTGCTGTAGTTTTATTGTGTCTGGTTGCAGTTTGCAGAGATTACAGATTTCCCATATGATTGGCTCAAAATAACACCTGTTATACATGCATGCCCAAACAGAGGAAAATTACATATTTACTTTAGGGAGCAACTGATAACGTTTGTTTCCCTGCACCAGTAATCCCTTTGAAGTACGGGGCCAACACAGCAAATTGCCTGTGTGAAAGTACCCGTGTAATGGCTGATAAGAGATGTTGTTGCCCCTGGAGATAACATAATTCATCATCTGATCATCATCAGAATTTAAAGTAGTTAATCTTAAAAAACATCAGAGACTCATGAGCTCACTGCAGTTGCACATGACATCACTCTCACATATTACAAGGAATTACATCAGGCTTAATCAGGTAATTTATGAACAATCCCCCATGTCAGAGTGCCATTTAAAGCACAGATAAGAGCATGTGATGGATGTTCACTCCTCTGCAGAGAAAGAAAGTGATGCACCGAGACTGTTTTTTTTTTATGAAGCTCGATTGATGGTGAATGAAAGAATGTTGGAGGACCTTCACATGACCCCTCGCTCCCCCATCTTCACAGCGTGTCCTGTGATCACACTCAGGTGATCCTAATAGGAAACACAATGTATTGTGTCTCTGTGTGTCTGTGAGTGTGTGCAGGTGATCAAAAGGTTTTTTTTTCTCCTCCCAGCTAGCATGAGAACCATTCCTGGTTTTTGAAGCTCATAAACCTTTCTTTGATTGTTGCATTTCTTTGTAATGAAAATGCTCTTTCCCTGCTTGGAATAATTAAAACTCTGAGCTGAATTTGTCTTTTTTTTTTTTTTTTTTTTTTTTACCTCGCTTGTGAGATCATTTTGTCCTCTTTTTTTTTTTTTTTTTTTGCCATATTTTCCGCCACTCCAGTACATGTCCAGACATGAATGTGATCAAAGTCTCCACATAAATCCATAAAGCTGTTTTTCACTCTCAGTCACGAAAACAGCTTTTCATTTCAGCTTAATTTTCTTTCAAACAAGTCCACCGTCCAATCTTTCCATCCAGCTGTCTCTGTCTTGGTGCATGACATTACATACATTTAGAGGGAGTGCTTTTGGATTGTGTTGCTCACTTAGCGTCTTCTCTACCCTCTCCTACCAGCGTGTCCACCCGGGACATACAAACCAGAGGGAGCACCAGGAGGCCTGAGCACCTGCCTGTCCTGCCCTGACCCGCAGCACACCTCCCAGCCTGGCAGCACCGCCCTCACTGACTGCGTCTGCAAGCCGGGATATCAGCTGATCGGAGTGACCTGCCAGGGTAAGACGAACTCATCTGTTAACTAAAGAATTTTTGATTGAGCAGAAAATCCCTTTTCAAACCCTTTGAACTTCCATCCTGTTTGAATTTAAAACATTTAAATGAGATAATTTAACAACTTAAGACGATCATTTTCCTGCAAGGCTTTCCAGGGAAATCAGTTGAACAGTAAAAGGGAGGCCAAGTATTGTGTATGTGCACCATAGACCGTCTATTTTCCTGGCAACAAAAACAGAAGACTCAAGCAACCACAATTTCTTCTTTCTAATTATCAGACAGTGTGCAGGCACAAATGCGTTGATGATTTTGTGCTATGTAGACAGTGCAAGCTCCTCTGCTCTCGGTCCGTTTTTTAAGAGACACTAATGTAACTTCCGCATCTTCATGAGACGCCAAAAAGACGTGAGAAGCATCGCTATCTGAGTATTTGCCAACCTGTGAATTTGAATGGACCACAGCTGTTCTCACTCTCGTGACAACTAAAGGTGAAAACCATCACTATGTCTTACATCCAAGGTCATCCTGGGTCATTTAGGGTCATCCAGGATAGAGCCATAGCAACGTGTATTCACCCTGTTGTCCAAATATGGTCATCTCTGATCTCTGGAAAACAAGACAGCGCCAGCAAATTAAGGTTAAAAACTGAATTACATAAAAAAAACTATGGGTGATGTCATTGTGTCTCATTTTTAAACAATACATCTATGACTCATTACCAACATTTCTCTTTTAAGGTACTTATTTGAACCCTTCATCTGACTCCCAGCCAGGCCAGTGAAGACTCCAATGTGCACACATAACCCTGGAAAAGGAAAACTTTAAAGCACTCTGAGTTAGTAACGATGTGGAAAACTATACATAAAGACTTAAACACCTGAATAAACATGATCCATAAAGAAATCTGGGAGGATTTGCAGCCAAATAGGATGTTTAGTAAGGGCAATGAAAACTATAGATGTGTAAAATGAAGCGTTACATTGAGACTAATCTACTGGAACAAAAACAGTTTGGGTTTGAAGAATATCCTCCACAATGAATCTTCTTCCAGTTATTTCCTCCCATTCCTTGAAGAATGATCGGGTTATTTCCACGCCGCAGATCATCTGAAAACAATGTCTGTTCATTAATCTTCACTTTCATGCTTTCTCTTCCTCCCTCTGTGTAGATTTTAGAAGTCATGTTTGACAACCTGTAATTTTCTGCTTTCACGCTTTCTCATCGCCGTTGTCAGGAACATTAACTTTCCCATGTGTCCGTATGTGTTTCCTGCCAGCCAGTTTTTCTCTTCGTGTCTGTTATGTTTATTTTTTGAAACGTCAGCCTTGATACGAAATTCAGGATTTCACAATGTTTTCTCGTCTTTCCTCTTCTCTTTTAGTGGTTCACTGTCCAGCGCTGTCTCCTCCAAAAAATGGCTTTTTCGTCCAAAATGTATGCAACAACCACTTCGATGCGGCCTGCGGCGTGCGATGCCAGCCAGATTTTGACCTCCAGGGGACCGGCATCAGACTGTGCAAGGCTGACGGCACCTGGTCAGGAACTCCTGCCAGCTGCAAAGGTGAGGCGGGAAACTAGCCTCATGAATGATGTCCAAACGTACCGGACGATATGCTGACAGCGTCCGGCTCTAATCATTTTTGATTATATAACACTAAATTACACCCAAAGTTACCATGTCACACCCACCTTCACTCTTCAGTTTACAAGAAATTACAAAAAAGGCAGCAAGAAAAGACTTCCTTTATTAGGTCAGAAACTTTGAAGAGGATCAGACTCATTGTCTTTTTTTTTTTTCATCGTTCTTTAATTGATTTAGATACAGGAACAGTTCACATTTAAACCCATCTCTGCAAATGTGGAAGTTAAGTTAATTTTTTCCATTTGCATACCTTGCCTACATCTTCAAAAGACACCGTGAAGCTCCTGTGACGTACTTTCACTTGTGTCTGTTTTGCAGCTCCCCTGTAGAAAAAGCTGGACGACTTATCTCATTACTGAGCTTCTAAAAAATGCAGTGTGCACACCTACCTTACTGCAGGGGGGAGAGGGAGGCATATGAAGCAGTATGTTTACAGTATACATAATAATTCGACTTTGTAGGTCATATAGAGACGCCAGTGTAATTTAGCCTGTCACATAACCAGTTTAAAACTCCTCACAGGAGCTTTACATATCTGAAACACCAGGACAGCAATATTGTTCATATAGCGAAGCACATTTTGTTTGAGGCTCTGACAATAAGTCACTATAACATAACTCCAGTCAAGCTGAGAGACTTTCATATCTCTCTCTTTATACTGTGTCATTCCTTTATTGTTGACAGTTTGATAAAGATAAAAGCACCACAGAACTGCTAATAATGAAGCCAAATTTACATTTGTGAGAAAGGAAGAAGGCTCAAAATCAGACTGGTTGCTTTTTGCATATTGCATCAGATTGTATTTACATCTTTCCATGCTGACAGCTTTGTATTGTCCTGCATGAAGCGTATGGTATCTCACAATATGATGCTCCAGCAGGCTGTGTGGCGATTACACTCTTACATCCAAGCTGGTCTGATTGATCCCAGCAGGTTCCTCCACACCACACCACATGTCTCGTATCATTCCTCATGAAGCTATAGGACGTTTTTAAAGCCCTCACAGTCTGTCGCTTCCCTCCTAACGTCTGTTAGCGTTCATAAACATTTATGTAGCATTAAATCCACAGTATCAAAAGTGAGTTGATATCTTCTACTCCTACAAACCGGAGTGGGAGGGAGGCTGCGTGTGTGTGAGATTTCTCTGCCGCACGTATTGAGATCATATGTGTTTAGTCTGAACATGGAGTCCGCTGCTTTCTTGCCAGGACAGATGTTTAGGTGGAGAAAAGTTTTGGAGGAATCAGTTGAATAAAGAGAGAGAGAGGGAGAAGAAAGTGAAAATGTGAGGAAGTTGAAGAGGTGAGGTGGAAAGAAAGAGCGGAAGAACAAATTTGAGGGGGTCAAAAGATTAACGAGGAAAATGTCAGTTTCACCAGCAGAACCAGCAGTGTGACTCATAGAAATACCAAGACACTGAATATTCAAGGGTGTGTGTTGAAGATTTATTGCGGTGGCTTTGGGTATATATTTTGTATAAGTGTGTATGCATACGTCTGCTTGTATGCGTTACACCAAGTCTAGCCTTTTGCCACAAACTGTTGGACCTCCCAGCTTGTGAAGCCCTGAGGTGGGGGTGGGGGGGGTGGGGGTGGGGGGGGGGGTGGGTCTACTCTCCTCCGCCTGTCTGTCTATGGGAGGCAATGAGAACTAACACACTACACACCCTCATCTAGACCTCAGTTAACTCGGAACAGAAACACATGAGGACTTTTTTGTTTTGTTTGAGTAGGGACTTTCTCATTTTGGGTTAAATGATAGGCTCCGAGTTGCAGCTGATGATGATAATTGTGTTGAACATTCCTGCAGCTGATTTACTGCTTTCTCCTCCTCTAGTGATTTACATACCTAGTACCTGTGTTTAGAAGTTACACCTTGTGTTTCAGAAAGACAAGCATCAGCATATCTTAAAATGTATTTCAACTTAAACGATTGCTTTTCATTTGAGTTTCTATCCTTCTTGAAACACTTTTACAAGAGCGATGAGGGCAAAAGGAAGTAAGAAATCTAATACAGAAACGCAAGATTTAAATCCAGTTAAGATTTTTTTTTTGTGTGACTTTTTTGTGTTATTAGATTCCTGTGTTAATTTTGTATTTATTTTCATCTCGCAGTGCGCTCCTGCCCGCCCCTCTCTCGGCCCCAGCACGGCTTCCTGAGGTGCAGCGATGGCGGCGCCTCCTACAGGACGGATTGTCAGGTGGCCTGTGAGCGAGGCTACAGGCTGGAGGGAGACTCCAGACTCAGCTGCCAGAACAACTCGCAGTGGAGTGGACCCCAACCTCGGTGTGTGGGTAAGCTTTCATCACCTCAAACTCACTATCTTACTCTCTGTCTTAAATATGAAAAAATGTCTGTATGTGTCCTTTTTTTTTTGTGTGTGTGTTTGCTCCACCCCCTTTCAATCAACATTTGAGTGTAAGAAAACAAAGTTTGAGCTTGGTTTCCAAAGAAAGCCATCTCCCTCTTTAAATAACTTTTTAATCTAGTAGATGTCGCCCATGAGCACCAGCATGAAACCAAAACAACCTGCTGTTTGGTGACAACTCCACCGTACTGAAGCCGCCGCTTTCCTCCAGCGACACACCTCCAACCCCCCTCCACTCGCGTTCACACAGAGGAGTTGTCAAATGGAACCCACCATAATTAAGCACCATTAAGCACGAGCGGCGGACAATATTGTCCTTTGCTCGAGCTGCATTTGCCTGTGGCTTGCATCGTTGTGTTAGCACAATGTTAGCACACTTCAGTTAGCTCGTAGCTTCACATTGCATCTAAATTGACACGGAACGACGGAAAAAAAACCTTCATTACATCCATTTAAATCAGTGAGCGGGCTTTGTTGTTCTTTCTTCTCTCTAGTCCTGACTAAAACAGCTTTTATACACAAGTAGAGGAGTCGACTGTCCCGTCCATGTAAACATGATGTAAACACGGCTCTAACAACAACACAGCTGGCAGGCCTCAAGCTTCTCACCCAGCCATGGCTCAGATAGACATTTATATATTCATACATATTCTTGATTTTTGCTGTATTTAGGCCTGTGTGTAAAATGTTGCTCATTCTTCCTATACAGTAAATACTATTGGTAATTAGTGTACTTGAATTAGTGGTTCTGTATTAAACTCCACCATTAAACACTCTTGTTTAAAATGTATAAGATGTAATCTAAAGTTAGGATATGATTCAAAACAGACTAAGCCCCAAGATTGAGTGAGCACTTTGAAAGTTCCTCACAGGAGCTTTAATCAGGGAATAACATTCTTATTACTTTGATTGATAAAGAGTTTGAGATAACCCTTTTTTCTCTTTCGAACAGTAAACATTTTCCCCGTGGAATGATTCATGGCTTATAGTTTCACTCTTAAAAAGCTAATGAATATGACCTCTTTTCTGTGTGTGTTTGCATTGCTAGGTGGGTCATAATTCAATCCCACTTTAATTCACTTATCGTATTTCCTCTCAGAGTGAATCAATCAAACTGAACCCGTCGTTTTTTATATCTCTCGTCTTCATCAACAGTCATGTGTTTCCTTCATCTATGGATTTTAATTAGATTTCTTTATTTTTCAATTTGCGTTATTTTCCAAGATAAACATTGCAGCCTTGGGTCTTTACAGAACACACACAACAGACTTCTCCAGCAGCTCATCTTAATTAAGACCTAACGACAAGCTCATATTATCTTCTGCAAAGAGAGCCCCGTTTCTCTGGAAAAAAACAGAAAGACCATTTATCAAACCAGTGACTCCATAATAACACATGATCCGAGTGTTTCTATGTAAAAACATGTGGTTTTACACACACATGTGAATACACATCAGAACACACTCTCACACAAGCACGGTGGTTAAACATGTGTTTGCACTGAGCCACACTACATCATCCTAAGAGATACATCTGCTTTCTCATGGCAAAAAAGAAGGACAGTCACCACATTCACACACGCACACAAACGTACCCACACACTTCACAACTGATAGTTAAGTTAAAATAGTCGCACACACTCATGCCAGTCACACAAACACACAAAAAGAAGGATGGTGTCCACAAACCTCCATCCTGCTCTGACTCACTTCCAACCAACCAGCTCGCTGCTCTATTTTAAAAACCCTGACCCGATGCCTTCCGGAAAACTCTCCCTTTTATCGATAACTACCATCTGACTAAGTTAGAGTTGTTTGTTTGGTCATCTCGGCGTTTCCCCCCACAAACTGTCGTTGCCTCTTTAACACAGCGAGGATGGCTGAGTGGTTTGTTTGAGTGTTTGTTTGCACTGCGGTGAAACAGGATCGCCTCGGCCGCCCGGAGAGGATGCAGGAGTTTTTATTCATCTGATTGAAATCTCCCTCTCACCGAGTTTCCCTTTATAGCTGCTGCAGCTAAAGGCAACGATTCACGAAATTAGAGAAGGAGGTCCATCCATCATCGAGTTAAAGACTCACTGTTCTGCATCCTAAAAATGTCTAAAAAGACTCCAGTGTGTGAGAGATGACCGAGAGTCTTTTTGTAATTTGTAGATATTTTCCTTAAACCAAAAAATCTCGCATAGAAATCAGATTAATCTCTCGGTGTCTCCGTCTTGCTTCCTCAGAGGTCCGTTGTCTCCCCATCACCACCCTGAAGAACATCGTGCTGTCGCCCCCTGCCTGCACGAAGAGGGCAGCTTCACCCGGCTCCGCTTGCCTGCTCACCTGTCGTCAAGGTTACAGTCTCCAGGGGAACAGGAGGGCGGTGTGCCTCGGCTCTGGGAACTGGACGGCTAATGTGTATAAAGCCGTTTGTACAGGTGATGATGATGATGATGATGATGGTGTGTGTGTGTGTGTGTGTGTGTGTGTGTGTGTGTGTGTGTGTGTGTGTGTGTGTGTGTGTGTGTGTGTGTGTGTGTGTGTGTGTGTGTGTGTGTGTGTGTGTGTGTGTGTGTGTGTGTGTGTGTGTGTGTGTGTGTGTGTGTGTGTGTGTGTGTGTGTGTGTGTGTGTGTGAGAGAGAGAGTCAGTGTCCCTGACGAGGAAATAGATTTTCTCTTTTGCAGTCCTGAGGTCAAGGTCAGCTTTAAAAAAAAAAAATAGGACCAAAGACAGATCCCTGAGGAACACCAAAAGACAGAGCTTCACAGATATAAATCGACCAATCGACACATAGAAACATCATCCCAAAGGGCAACAAATACTAAATAAAAGTTCATAATAACCTCATAGGGAAGCGTTTCTGGCTCCAAATGTATATAATTTCAAAAAATCAAATTTAAAATCCGTCAAAAAACCAGAGGACCTGCTTATAAAAGTGCTAAACTGCCACCTTCAAAGAAAGTCTGTGCTTTACACCTATGAAACTCTTCCCAAATATACAATTTAATTACATGATACTGGAAAAGAAAATACTGCGGTTTCACCTGCAGCGGAATAGTTTTGAGTTAGAGTTAGAGAAACTGTCCAAGACCATTTCCCTCCTGTGACTGATGAATGACTGTCACTAAGGCCTCTTTTTTTCTGCTCCCACCGTCCAGGTTTCCCTTTTAAGAGTTACAAAGTCCATGATAGCTAATTGGAATTAGGGCTTATTTTCCAGTGTTAGAAGGAATGACATCTATAAACTTGGTTTATTGCAAAGCAGGAGGAGAGGGATTGTTAAAGAACAAAAAGAAAAATGGTCCTGAATGTGTGGAGAAAGAGGAAGATATAAAAAGAAAACAGCAGGAAACTTGGAGGGAAACGTTTTTCCATTCTCCGTTTCCCCCCCTCTGCATTTTTGTCCTCTTTGTGAATGGTGAGAATCGAGCTTACTCTGTTTTGAAGCCTCAGGTCACTAACTCAAACCACACCATGTCCGAGCTCCAACTGGAGGCTGGAGATCATTATGAGAGGCTGCTGACACTCCAGATGCCTCGCAGGTGAAACAGGTGGTGCAGAGCGGCTCTGCCTGCCTCCCTTCAGATGTGCTCCTTCCTCTCATTTCCTGGAGTGAGGTGAAAGTTTGCTAATGAATGAACTTCTGGATGGTGCAATAGAGATGAAACGGGAAGGTGAGAGAGGAGGTTGAGTCATCTGCAGGCAGAAAATAGAAGATCCTGTGATCTCGTCAGGCACAAATGAGCTGAAGGAAGAAGGGGAAAAAGAGGGAAATCAAAGAGGAAATAAAGATGAGCTGATCAGCTATGTGATGAGATCATGAATTCAAAGCGCCTTCATGCCGATGACTCCAAAATTTGAATATTCCTCCCTTGTTATGAGGATGAACGGCGGATTGGAGCTGAGTGTGTGTTCATGTTTAGCGGAGATGGATGCCTAAGTGCATGGATCATCAGACCCAGATGTGAACAACTTTCTTACATAACACATCAGGCATGACCACTGCTGATCGATGCAAGATTCAGATTCTTGGATGCTTTACTTATTTACTGCGGGCTCTAACTATGATGAACTTTCACATTATTACAACATGCTGTTTTAAGAATGAGCAACAGGGAGAGGATTCTGTATAAACAGGTAACAGAGTCTTAGGTGGAAAGTGCCGCTGTCGGGCCTTTAAGCAAATCGTAGCTCTGTGCATTACTCAACAGCAAATAAAGACAGTTTCTAACCCTCTTCTGCTTGTTTGGGAACTAAAATTCACATCCATGTCTCTCAAATCTCAATGGTACTGACTAGAAAAGCGCTCAAGTCCATGTACCAAGTGTGTGTGTCCAATGGAGATTCCTTGGCTTGTAGAGTCAGCCTCAAGTGGACAGTGGAGGAACTGCAATTATGTGCACTCACTGGTTTCATTTTTCAACATTAAAGGTTGCCACGTAGTCATTTCCCCTCTTTCTAACACATTGTTTATGCAGAACTGAAGGGACAATTTGAAAAAAAAAAGGACAATAAATACAGCAGCATACGTCAGTGGGATTTGAGCCTCGTTGAAACAATAAAACAACTGCTTGACTAATTAAAAGTATACAGAGTATGATGCCTGGTGATCAAAGAGGTCTTGGTCAGATGACATCACACATGTTCTCCTTCTGTGATAACGAGCAGCAGGCTGAGGTCAGAGAGTTGAAAAGATGTGGTGGGTGAGCAGCTGCATTGTGGGAATCTTACTTTGTGTACATTTTAATTGAATTAGCTGAATTCAAATGAGGTGTTTGACTCTCTCCCTTCTCTAAAACATAAACTTGTCTCTTTTCCTCTTTCTCTCCTCAGACACTGAACCTCCGTGGATTCAGTGCCCCGCGGACATCGTCTCAGAGACGGATGAGCGGCGCGGCATCGCTAACGTCAGATGGGACATCCCCACTGCCACGGACAACTCTAAAGAAGAGGTTAGAGGCTTCACAAAACATTTTGTTCTGCTAAATGTAGGTTGAAAGTCATTTAGATTCATGGAAGCTAGCGGGAGATACTCTCTGGATTTTGGAAAGTCCTTTTGAACCCATATCAGGAAATGACTGATGAACTTCAGTTTTTCTTATTATCCTGTCTCCTCTGTCCTCCAGGTGGCGGTGCAGGTGAAGCCGGTCTACTCTCCCCCCGCACTGTTCCCCATCGGAAAAGAAACCATCATTTACATCGCAACGGACCGCTCGGGGAACCAGGCCAACTGCTCCTTCACTGTCACTGTCATCGGTGAGTTCATCCGTCTGGAGATCACATCAGGGCTTCATTTGGAGCTCAGCATGAGTCACATGAGTCCTTTCACTCTGTAGGATCACTTCAGATACATTAGTTTTACTTAAGGTTTCACTCCTTTTTTTTTTTTTTATTCAATGGATGGAAAGATATCTGACTTTGGTGCCACCCTAGTTGAAATATCCTTCAGTTTGGAGAATTATTTAAGCACAAAAAACTGCACAGTTGTCCCTGGGATTGTCTCATTTTCTAAAAAAAAATAAACACTTATGCCAGCAGAATAATTTCAAAGAAACTTGTAAAAAAAATCTGGACGTTGTAGCTTTAACGACATCAGAAGAGACATCAAGGCGTCTCCTTTATAACAGCTACATCAGCTTTTTGGCTGTGTCCATTCTTCTGTCTCATTCTTCTCCCTCTTAATGATAAAGTTCGACACA